>NC_134355.1:462665528-462673028 GCF_048569485.1 Anomaloglossus baeobatrachus | reverse complement strand
ACACCTATGTATGCCTATGAGGCTGCTAGTTTGGGACCTTCAAACCTGGATATGTGAATTCAGTTTTATAGATTGATAGTGAGTAAAATGTCTAGAAAATTGCTACAATTTTGTAACTTTTTCTTAGCAGCCTGACCTTTTTTCTCTAATTTTACTTGCGTATGATTATGTTCCAGAGACCTGTCATTGATTAATTTCACTATTGTTTGCTGGTCTGATTATCCAGATAATATCTGAGGAAAAAGGATATCCTCCTTGGAACCAGAGAGAAGGAAACTGTTAGAGCATACGAGCTCAAGAGATCTGAATTGATTAATCTTCTTCTCATCTTGAGCTATTTTTGCCCAAAGACTAAGGCTACTTTCACACATCAGTTTTCTGTATTCAGGCACAGTCCTTTTTTTTCCGGCTCCAACGGATCCGGAAAAAATTGTGAAAACCGTATCCACCGGATCCGTTATGCCGAATGCGTAAAAAAACGGATCCATTGGATCCGTTTTGCATCCGTTTTGTCCGTTTTTTTTTTTTTGTTTGTTTTTTTGCTGGATCCGTTTTTTCAAAACATTGAAAAATGCTCAGTTTACAAAAACGGATCCGGCAGCCGCATCCGTTTTTCTTTAACGTTCCTATGGGAGACCCAGACCATGGGTGTATAGCTACTGCCTCCGGAGGACACACAAAGTACTACACTCAAAACGTGTAGCTCCTCCCTCCTAGCATATACACCCCCTGCTAGCCAGTCCTAGCCAGTTCAATGCTTTGTGTTTCAGGAGGTTACACACACATGCATTCTCTGATTTTGATTTTTGATTTTTCCTTCTGGATCAAAGATTTGGAAGAAAAGCGGGTCCAGCTGGACTCCCGGCATGTCCCTTCTCACCCCACTGTGTCGGCGGTGCTGTTAAGGTTGATTTTCCAAGGCTGGAGCCTTCTCATGCCGCGCTCCTTCACCATCCCATGCTGGGGCTCTGGCTTGAAGTGGGAGCCAACACGGTTCTCACTGCTTTGCAGTAGACCGGTCTCCATCCGCAGCCCTTTTTCAGGATCCTGCTGGACGGAGCTATCACCCCCCAGGGACCTGGCAACCTGCGTCTCACAAGCTAAGTATATGAGACGTTATTACCACAGAAAGTGGTCTTTCCAGGGGTCCTTTATATTTATTTATTGGGGGAGTGTGTTTTATGTTGTGTTAACGTTTCCGGCCGGTTCTCCAGTTTTCACTGGAGAACCGCGCCGATGGTGCCTGCACGCCGGCCGCATGTTTTACTCTACGCCCCGGCTTCGCCTGAGGCCTAGTTTCGGTTTCCACTGTCTCTGCATGTCAGTCAGACAGAGGGACAGTGTGGCTCCGCCCAGCGGCTGCGCAGCACAGGGACGGGACACTCCTCACTGAGGAAGGATTCCCTCCCCTGGCTACCTCATTTGCCGCTCTCAGAGTAGGCCCCGCCCCCTCTCCTCGCTCCGGTCGCCATTTTCTCAGCGTTCTCTGTGCCTGCATAGGCACAGAGATTCCACATTGTGACAAGTGGGGGCCTGGGCTGAGGGACTAGAGGGCACAGACATGTCTGTTTAAACAATCTGGCAGCCACAACCTCCGGTTTGTGCAGCTGCTTATTTTATCTGTTTATATATGCTGGGGGCCATTCTAGACAGAGCCCCCACCTCTGCAGCATGTCTCACAGAGCGAGGCTGCAGGCTGTTTTTATTATCCACTGCAGGTAGTCTCGTACGGCTGTACCGAGCTCATAACCACTGTGGCCCCTCAGCTTGGAGGCTCATTAGTGGTCCCTCCAGCTGCTCCGGCTTCGGTGGCTGACCCCTGGTTTGGCTGGAATCCTATTTCCAGGGGTCGGCTGTCCCGGCATCTGCTCAGCATGCAGCCCCCTTCTCAGGGCGTTTTCTGCTACAGCTCGCTCAGCAAAGCTCACAGAGGACTCTCCTTCTGGTCTCAGACCCCGTCCTCCTGACAGGGAGACGCAGGGTCCCCTGTCCTCCCCGTCCCGCAGCTCTGATTACGAGCTGACTCACTGGACGAGGAGGATGTCTCTACCAGGGGCTCGGACGCTACTTTATGTACCATTGATCCGTCCGTAGGTGACGCAGATGCTAATGATTGGATTGCGTCCATTATACTTGTATTGGACCTCCATCCGCCTGTATCAGGGGAGTATTCCCCGCTGGCAGAAAGGCATCACTATACCTTTAACAGGACAAGGAGTGTGTTCCTTAACCACTCCAGTTTTCAGCCCACTGTGTCCAAGCCCACAGCCTGTCCTGTCAGACCCCAAAGCAGGGTTCTGCTGCCTGTTTCCCCCTCCCATCAGAGGTGGTCAAGGAGTGAGCTCATTCGCCAAGGGTGGTCCCTCCGGTGTCTAGACTTTCAGCCCGGATAGTTGTATCAGTGGCTGACGGCACCTCTATAAGGATCCCACGGTACATTAATTTTGTACTGGACCTCAATCCGCCGGAGTTACCTTGCCTAGGAGAACACAATGTGTGTTCCTTAACCACTACAGTTTTCAGGCCACTGTGACCAAGTCCAGGGTCCGCTCTGACAGTCGCTTCCCATGAAGCGTGATTCTGAGTACTGTTTTTTCCCTGTCCACCAATGGTGGTCAAGAAGTGGGCTCATTCACCTCAGGTGGCTCAGCCCGGACCGTTATGTCAGTGGCTGATGGCTCCTCACTTAAGGTTTTGCGGTCCGCCCGGTTGTCCTTCTGGCCAAATCTGTATGGGGGCGGCAGGAGCTTCGTTCTCCTCAGCTTTACAGCAGTGCGGTTTTTTTGTAGCCTTCTCTGCTCCTCTAGAGGAGATGCATTCCCTCACAGGGACTCTATGCCCGAAACGGTTGCCTGAACTTCCAGACTTCAGTCTTTTCATCCTATGCCATGTCTGCCATGCTGGACACCGCACGGCGGTGGCCTTGGCTACTTTCCTCGCTATCCGCAGGCTCCTGTGGCTTCGGAAATGGAAGGCAGATGCCTCTATAGAAGTTCCTTGCTGGGCTCCCTTTTGTGGGACCAGTCTCTTCGGAACCAACTGGATGAAATTAAGGAAGCTCTTGGCGGGGAGAGTTCTTCCTTGCCACAAACCTAAACCAGGGAACCTGTCCAGGGCAGGAATCAGTTGAGGTTTCAGTTGTTTCCGTTCCTCCATCTGATCGTCCTCTAGCTCGGCCAAGGTTCATAGACCCAAATGGCGCTCGAAGCTGCGTCTTCAGAAGACCGCAGGAGATGCTGCCACTGAGTCAGCTTCCTCCGAGCTATCTAGCCACGCCAACAACCTCCTTGGTCGGTGGCAGGCTCTCTCCACTTGGCGACGTATGGTTTTAACACGTCTCCGTTCAGTGGGGGCGGGATTATATCTCCCATGGCTACAGGATGGAATTCTATCCACCCGCCAAACAGATTTTTTCTGTCAACTCCCCCCGGCTCCAAGGCCGCCGCCTTCTCACAGGCCGTGGCATTTCTTGCAGGCCAATGGAGTAATTGTACCAGTTCCCGACAGAGAACGGTTCTGAGATTTTTGCTTAAATCTATTCCTAGTCCCCGAAGAGGGCGGTGCCTTCCGACCTGGATCTTTAGCTTTTCAAGCATGGTCAGGTGTGGCGTTTTTACATGGAGTCTCGGTCTTGTTCCGTGTGTTTTTTCACCGGATCAATCAAGAACCCAAGGAGATTCCCTAGCAGCCATCGGCATCAGAGATGCCTATCTGCTGGTGTCAATCGCAGTTTCACACCAGCGTTGGATACGTTTTGCAATCGGAGTGGTCCAATTCGTGGCTCTTCCCTTGGGGTTAGCCACGGCCCCTCGAGTATTCTCATTGGGGCAGCTGTGCTTAGGGTCCTGCACCTCTAGGGATTGGCAGTGATCTTTTGCCCTGGACGGTCTTCTTGTCGGGGCTTCATCCAGTGCAGACTCTTAGCAGAGTGCTTCGCTCACTCTCGCCACTCTAACCAATTCGGGTGGCTTGTCATTCTGTCCAAGTCCACTCTGACTTCGAACCAGAGGTTCCCAGGGACGCAATTCGAGACTCTGTCGGCACTTGTGAAGCTGCTCTTAGTCGAACAGTAGTTCCTCCGCTGGCGGTCGACGTCGTTCTATCAGACACCGAATACAGGTGCTGGTCAGATGGTGGCGTCAATGGAAGCGATTCCTTGCCCAGTTTCTCCTGCGTCCTCTGAGACTGGATGTTTTTCCGCTGTACAAGCGAACTTCCTCCTTCCACGGGGTGGTGGCTTCGCCACTGACCAGGGGCTCGTTTCAGTGGTGGCTTCGGCCACTCTGTCTCAGGGACGCTCCTTCCTGGCCCCGTCCCGGGTGATCCTCACCAGGATGCTAGTCTATCCGCCTTGGGAGCAGTATATCTCCACCGTGGAGCGCAGGGCGCTTGGACTCTGTCCGAATCAGCCCTCTGGATCAATGTGCTGGAAATCAGAGCTGTATTTCTAGCTCTCTAAGCCTTTCACCATCTGTTGGCGGCTAGGCACATTCGAGTCCAGTCGGACAACGTGACAGCGTTTTCCTACATCAACTTCCAGGGCGGGACACTCAGCCGCCTGGCAATGTTGGCGGCTCAACGCATTCTTCAGTGGACGAGGGACTCCTAGTCCACCGTATCCGCAGCCCACATCCTAGATGTGAAAACTGCGAGGCAGACTATTTCAGCTGTCCAACCGTGGTCCACGATCCTCAGGTTTTGCGGCAGACGCACTGGTTCATGTTTGGTCCCAGTTTCGTCTCTTTTACGTATTTCACCCTCTAGCTCTTGTCCAGAGCCCTGCGCAAGATCAGTAAAAAGGGCCGTCGGGTCATTCTCATACTCCAGACTGACCCAGGCAGGCTTGGTACCCTGACCTGCTCCTTCTATCCGTTGGGTTGCCATGGCATCTTCCGGACCGTCCAGACCTTTTCTCAAAAGGTCCGTTTTTTCCGCCAGAATTCTGGACTCTCAGATTCACGGCGTAGCTCTTGAGTCCTGGATCTTGACGACTTCTGGTATCCTTCCTGAAGTCATCTCCACTATGACTCGAGCTCCAAAGTGTCCTTTGACCTTTTTGGCCTTGCCGACCCTCCTGTCCCTTCCACAGTCCGGTCTACAACTAGGACTATCCCTCATTAAGGGACAGGTCTCGGCTCTGTCAGTGTGTGCCAGCGGCGTATCGTCCGGCTGGCTCCGGTGCGCTCCTTCAAGGGCGCATCTCACATCATTCCGCCTTTCCGGCGGCCTATGGAGCCCTGGGACCTTAATCCGGTCCTCACGGTTCCCGGAAACCCCCCTTTTGCGCCTCTTAGGGAGGTTTCTTTGTTTCATCTTCACAGAAAGTAGTCTTTCTAGTGGCCATAATTTCCCGCCAGAGTTTTGGCTGCACTCTCTTCGGAGTCACCCCCTTTTTGGTCTTTTGCATCAAGACAAGGTGGTCTCCGTCCGACTCCGGACTTTTTCCCTAAGGTGGTTACTGCTTCCACCTTATCCGGGGCAATTTCCCTGCCTTCCTTTTGTCCGGCTCCTGTTCATCGCTTTGAGGAAGCGTTGCATATCCTGGATCTGGTGCGGGCGCTCCGGATCTATGTGTCTCGCACCGCCGTTATTAGGCGGTGCACCTCTCTCTGGTGCTGACCGCTAGTCAGCGTAGCGGTCTCTCGGCATCTAAGCCGACCCTGGATCGTTGGCTTAGGTCGGCCATTTCCGATGCCTACAAGTGTACTCAAGTGCCTTCCCCGCCGGGGATCAGGGCACACTTGATCAGACCTGTCGGTGCCTTTTGGGCTTTCAGGCACCAGGCTACGGCTCAGTAGGTCTGTCAGACTGCAGCTCGGATTAGTCTGCATACTTTTTCGAAGCACTACCCAAGGCATGCTCATGCTTTGGCAGACGCGGGCTTGGGCAGACGCATCTTTCAGGCGTCTGTCGCCCATTTGTGAAGTTAGGTCTCGCCTGCTTCTCAGTTGTCTGTTTATTCCCACCCATGGACTGCTTTAGAACGTCCCATGGTCTGGGTCTCCCATAGGAACGTTAAAGAAAAAGAGAATTTTGTTACTTACCGTAAATTCTTTTTCTTGTAGTTCCGTCATGGGAGACCCAGCACCCTCCCTATTGCCTGTTGGCAGGTTTCTTATTCCGTGTGTCTTCACCGGCTGTTGTTGTTGTAGACAGAGGTTCCGGTTCTTCCGGGTTTTACTCTGTCTCTTCTTGTGGGTGGATGTCCTCCTTCAGCTTTTGCACTAAACTGGCTAGGACTGGCTAGCAGGGGGTGTATATGCTAGGAGGGAGGAGCTACACGTTTTGAGTGTAGTACTTTGTGTGTCCTCCGGAGGCAGTAGCTATACACCCATGGTCTGGGTCTCCCATGACGGAACTACAAGAAAAAGAATTTACGGTAAGTAACAAAATTCTCTTTTTTTCCGCATTACGTTGAATCTGGATCCGGAAAAAAACGGATGCAACGCAAAGCCATAATGCACAATCCGGTAACAATGCAAATCTATGGGGGAAAAACGGATGCGGTACCGGATCCGTTTAACCCGTTTTTTACCGGATTGTGCCTGATGGAAAAAAACTGATGTGTGAAAGTAGCCTTAGTGATGTACAAACTAACAAACTGAGCTTCACTAGCCCTCCCCAGGAGCAGCGCTGTGTCTTATCTGCTGCATTGATTGGCTGCAGCTGGAGCGCCAAATTTTCAGCGTTGCAGCTTGTACTGTCTGCATCAGTATAGGCGGAGTGACAGCACTAGACCGGGGAGGACTAATTGTTTTATGTCACCTTAGCCAAAAGGCTAAAAATAATACAAATAATACAAGTTTCTATAATTTTATATATCGCATTTTTTTATAATTATTATTTTAGAAGTTTAGTTTGTGTAAGTATATCCCACTAATACATGTGTGGGTATTCTATTAAAGATTTTCTTTTATTGCTATGTTTATCTTTTATAGATTAGTTTACTTTTAGAGTGGCTCATTGACAGAACAAAGAAGAACAATGCCTTTTAAAAATTGCATATTTCATGCTTTTGTGAGGCTGGATTCTATTGCCTTGTTTTCCTACGTTAACCCCTTAACGACCTTGGACGTACTGAGTACGTCATGGTGACATGGTGCTAAACGACCCATGACGTACTCAGTACGTCCTGGCGAAATCGCGGTCCCGGAGCCCCGGGGAGTGAATTTTGTTTACTTAAACGGTGGATTCGGGAAGGAGGGGACCTCTGCCTGACCTCAGGAGGGGTGGTGCCTCCTCCCCGAACCTACAGAGGCTGTGATTGGCTGACGAACGCCGCTCAGCCAATTACAGTCACTGTAATGTGTCAGCCATTGAAAATGGCTGACACATTGCAATCCAGCCATAATCAGTGCTGCTGTAGCACTGATGACTGGCTGGAGCTGGGTGAACTTTGTTTCACCCGCCCGCAGCTCTGATTGGAGAGACCGGCCTTGTGACCGATCTCTCCCAATCACTGTGGATCTTGTGCCGGTGACCGCTACCCTCAGCTTCACT
>NC_134355.1:462518181-462665328 GCF_048569485.1 Anomaloglossus baeobatrachus | reverse complement strand
CAGGGCTCTGGGTGAAGTGGGATTTACTGGTCTCCAGGCACTGAGACCGTGCTCCATCTACAGCCCCTGGAGAAGATGCTGGATGGAGCGGAGTACATCAGGGACATGGCCCTGCTTCCTCAAGGTACTCTGTGTCCCCGTGCATTTGGCGCTCACACCGCAGCATGCTGGGTGTTGTAGTGCGCCGGGGGACATCAGCGCTACGGCGCTTGTGCCATGGCCTCATTCAGCTTCGCTGAAGCAGGCACACTTCTAGGAATCGGTCGCGCCGGCCGCTGGGACTGCGGCGCGGCTGGCACTTGTGGTGCGCCGGGGACTTCAGCGCGGCCCGCGCTTTTACGGCGGCCGCGCTGATAACTCGAGTCCCCGGCTTTTGCGGCCTGCTTCCGTTCGTTCCCGCCCCCAGACCTGCCAGTCAGGAGAGGGGCGGGACGCTGGCCACTTCTGGGAACGGTCACGCCGGCCGCTGGGACTGCGGCGCGGCTGGCACTTGTGGTGCGCCGGGGACTTCAGCGCGGCCCGCGCTTTTACGGCGGCCGCGCTGATAACTCGAGTCCCCGGCTTTTGCGGCCTGCTTCCGTTCGTTCCCGCCCCCAGACCTGCCAGTCAGGAGAGGGGCGGGACGCTGGCCACTTCTGGGAACGGTCACGCCGGCCGCTGGGACTGCGGCGCGGCTGGCACTTGTGGTGCGCCGGGGACTTCAGCGCGGCCCGCGCTTTTACGGCGGCCGCGCTGATAACTCGAGTCCCCGGCTTTTGCGGCCTGCTTCCGTTCGTTCCCGCCCCCAGACCTGCCAGTCAGGAGAGGGGCGGGACGCTGGTCAGTGCATCAGCGCTGAGGGCTGGAGTCGTTTTTACATACTCCAGCCCTCACAATAGGCACAGAGGGGACACTGTTTCCCGCACTTTTGTTTGGGAACTCCCACGGACCGCCCCTCTCCACAGACGCCGGCAGCCATTCCTGCTGACACGCTGAGCTGCAGAGGGGAGCCGGGGAGACCCAGACAAGGAATTCTGCGCCTCTTACCCGCTATTCAGCGGGCGGTAAGCAGCCCTCAGGGCTCACCCCCTCTTGTGCCAGTAGTATTCTTAGTATTTTGTTTCTACAAATACTTGGTATTACATAGCGCTGGTCGCCCTTTGGCTATAGACTCTCTCACATTGCAGAGAGCCAGCAGCATGTCGTCCGTAAAACGCAAGGGTGCCAAGGCACAGACATTATATGCTTCCTGCACCGCATGTGGGACTTTTCTACCGGCAGGCTCCACGGACCCCCATTGTGTGCAGTGCTCGGCCCCTGCGGAGCTTGCACAGTCGGGACCTCTGCTGGACGTGACCCAGGGTGTACCACCTGTGAATGCTGTCCAGGTGACAGGAACTGAGTTTGCAGCTTTTGCTGACAGAATGTCTCTCACTATGTCACAAATTCTTGACACATTGCGAGCTAGGCCTGTACTTCAGGCCACGGACACTGTGCAATCATTGCCCCCTGGTCCCCCTCAGCTCCAAGCTCCGGGACGGGCATCTACACCTCAGGGTGAAGACTCTGACTCGGACGATGGCCCCGGGCAGCCTAAGCGGGCTCGCTATGACGGGCCTTCACATTCATCTCAATGGTCAGGATCCCAGCGAGATGAATCTATGGGTGATGAGGCGGACGTAACTGATCAGGATTCTGATCCTGGGACCGCTCTCAATCTAGATACACCAGATGGTGACGCCATAGTTAATGATCTTATATTTAACATCAATAAGATGTTAAATATTTCCCCACCAGCTCCTCTTGTAGAGGAGTCAGCTTCGCAGCACGAGAGAATCCATTTCAGATACCCTAAGCGTACATTAAGCACTTTTCTGGACCACGCTGACTTTAGAGACGCAATCCAGAAACCCCACGCTTATCCTGAAAGACGTTTTCCTAAACGGCTTAAAGATACACGCTACCCTTTTCCCCCTGAGGTGGTCAAGGGTTGGACCCAGTGTCCAAAAGTGGATCCTCCAATTTCCAGGCTTGCAGCTAGATCCTTGGTTGCAGTTGAAGATGGAGCGGCACTTAAAGATGCCACTGACAGGCAGATGGAGCTCTGGCTGAAATCCATCTATGAAGCGATTGGAGCGTCATTAGCGCCTTCTTTTGCGGCCGTATGGGCACTCCAAGCTATCTCAGCCGGGCTTGCGCGAGTCGACTCAGTCACACGTGCATTTGCCCCGCAGGTAGCACCATTGACCTCGCAAATGGCGGCATTCGCGTCGTACGCGATTAATGCTGTTCTTGACGCTACAAGCCGCACGGCAGTGGCGTCAGCCAACTCCGTTGTTTTGCGTAGGGCCCTGTGGTTGAGACATTGGAAAGCAGATTCTCATTCCAAGAAGTGCTTAACCAATTTGCCTTTTTCTCGTGACCGATTGTTTGGAGAGCGTTTGGATGAAATCATCAAACACTCCAAGGGTAAGGACTCATCCTTACCGCAACACAGACAAAACAAACCCCAACAGAGGAAGGGTCAGTCTGGTTATCGGTCCTTTCGAGGACCGGGCAGGTCCCAATTCGCCTCGTCAAAAAAGACTCAAAAAGACCAGAGACGCTCAGATTCTTGGAGGTCTCAGTCACGCCCAAAAAGGACAGCCGGAGGAACCGTTGCCAAGACGGCGTCCTCCTGACTTGCGGTCTCCGATTCCCACACCCGCGGTCGGTGGGAGGCTTTCCCACTTTGGCGACATTTGGCTGTCACGCGTCAAAGACCGTTGGGTGAGGGATATTCTGTCTCACGGGTACAGGATAGAGTTCAGTTCTCGTCCGCCAACTCGTTTCTTCAGAACTTCTCCACCACCAGACCGAGCCGATGCTCTGTTGCAGGCGGTGGCCGCTCTAAAGGCGGAAGGAGTGGTGACCTCCGTCCCTCTTCAGGAACAAGGTCACGGTTTTTACTCCAATCTGTTTGTGGTCCCAAAAAAGGACGGATCGTATCGACCCGTCCTGGATCTAAAGTTGCTCAACAGACACGTAAAAGTCAGGAGGTTCCGGATGGAATCCCTACGCTCCGTCATAGCCTCAATGTCTCAAGGAGATTTTCTAGCATCAATAGATATCAAAGATGCGTATCTCCACGTGCCGATTGCACCAGAGCATCAGCGTTTCCTACGCTTCGTCATACACGACGAACACCTACAGTTCGTAGCGTTACCTTTCGGTCTGGCAACAGCCCCCCGGGTCTTCACCAAAGTCATGGCAGCAGTAGTAGCTGTTCTGCACTCGCAGGGTCACTCGGTCATCCCGTATCTAGACGACCTGCTTATAAAGGCACCCTCTCAAGAGGCATACCAACACAGTCTGAAGGTGGCACTAGACACTCTCCAGAGTTTCGGGTGGATTATCAACTTTCCAAAGTCTCATCTAACCCCGACCCAATCTCTGACTTATCTTGGCATGGAGTTTCATACTCTCTCAGCGATAGTGAGGCTTCCACTGAACAAGCAGTGCTCGCTACGGACTGGAGTGCAATCTCTCCTTCAGAGCCAGTCGCACTCACTGAGGCGCCTCATGCATTTCCTAGGAAAGATGGTAGCAGCAATGGAGGCAGTCCCGTTCGCGCAGTTTCATCTGCGCCCTCTACAATGTGCGAGCCTATCAGGGTGGGGAGCGGTGTTTCTCCACCACAGGGCTCAGGGGACGTGGACTCAGGAAGAGTCCACCCTGCAGATCAATGTTCTGGAAATCAGAGCAATCTATCTTGCCCTGCGAGCCTTCCAACAATGGCTGGAAGGCAAGCAGATTCGGATTCAGTCGGACAATTCCACGGCGGTGGCGTACATCAACCACCAAGGGGGAACACGCAGTCGCCAAGCTTTTCAAGAAGTCCAGCGGATTTTGACGTGGGTGGAAAGCAGAGCGTCCACCATATCCGCAGTTCACATCCCAGGCGTGGAAAACTGGGAAGCAGACTTTCTCAGTCGCCAGGGCATGGACGCAGGAGAATGGTCCCTTCACCCGGACGTGTTTCAGCAGATCTGTTGCCGCTGGGGGACGCCGGACGTCGATCTGATGGCGTCACGGCACAACAACAAGGTCCCAGTTTTCATGGCACGGTCTCACGATCACCGAGCGCTGGCGGCAGACGCCTTGGTTCAGGATTGGTCGCAATTCCGACTCCCCTATGTGTTCCCACCTCTAGCATTGTTACCCAGAGTTCTCCGGAAAATCAAGTCCGACTGCCATCGAGCCATACTCGTCGCTCCAGATTGGCCAAGAAGGTCGTGGTACCCGGATCTGTGGCATCTCACGGTAGGCCAACCGTGGACACTACCAAACCGTCCAGATTTGCTGTCTCAAGGGCCGTTTTTCCATCTGAATTCTGCGGCCCTGAACCTGACTGTGTGGCCATTGAGTCCTGGATCCTAGCGGCCTCAGGTTTATCTCATGAAGTTGTTGCCACAATGAGACAGGCTAGAAAACCATCCTCAGCTAAGATCTATCACAGGACGTGGAAGATATTCTTAGCGTGGTGCTTGGCTCAAGGGTTTTCTCCCTGGCCATTTGCATTGCCAATTTTTCTTTCCTTCCTGCAGTCTGGGTTGGAAAAAGGTTTGTCGCTTAGCTCGCTTAAGGGTCAAGTCTCCGCGCTATCCGTATTCTTTCAGAAGCGCTTGGCACGGCTTTCTAAAGTACGCACGTTTCTCCAAGGAGTTTGTCATATCGTTCCTCCTTACAGACGGCCATTGGAACCCTGGGATCTGAACAAGGTTCTCATTGCTCTCCAGAAGCCGCCTTTCGAGCCTTTGAAAGAGGTTCCCCTTTCTCGGCTTTCACAAAAGGTAGTTTTTCTTGTGGCGGTCACGTCTCTTCGAAGAGTGTCCGAGCTAGCGGCGTTATCTTGCAAATCTCCCTTCCTGGTGTTTCACCAAGACAAGGTAGTACTGCGTCCAATTCCAGAGTTTTCTCCCAAGGTGGTTTCTTCCTTTCATCTCAATCAGGATATCACTTTGCCATCTTTGTGTCCGCATCCAGTTCACCAATTTGAAAAGGGTTTACATCTGTTGGACCTGGTGAGAGCACTCAGGATTTACATTTCTCGCACGGCGTCTCTACGCCGTTCTGATGCGCTCTTTGTCCTAGTCGCTGGTCAGCATAAGGGATCGCAAGCTTCCAAATCCACCCTGGCGCGGTGGATCAAGGAACCAATTCTTCACACATACCGTTCTGCTGGGCTTCCGATTCCATCTGGACTGAAGGCCCATTCTACCAGAGCCGTGGGTGCGTCCTGGGCATTGCGGCATCAGGCTACGGCTCAGCAAGTGTGCCAGGCGGCTACCTGGTCGAGTCTGCACACGTTTACCAAACACTATCAAGTGCATACCTACGCTTCGGCAGATGCCAGCCTAGGTAGACAGGTCCTTCAGGCGGCGGTGGCCCACCTGTAGGAAGAGGCTGTCTGACAGCCCGTTCATGTGGTATCTTTTTACCCACCCAGGGACTGCTTTTGGACGTCCCACTGTCTGGGTCTCCCAATTAGGAGCGAAAAAGAAGAAGGGAATTTTGTTTACTTACCGTAAATTCCTTTTCTTCTAGCTCCAATTGGGAGACCCAGCACCCGCCCTATTTGTTCTTAGGGTTTCGTTTTTCGGGTGCACATGTTGTTCATGTTGTTTCTTAAGTTCTCCGATCTTGTTATCGGATTGAATTTGTTTTTGAAACTGTTATTGGCTTTCCTCCTTCTTGCTTTGGTACTAAAACTGAGGAATCCGTACTCCTACGGGAGGGTGTATAGCCAGAAGGGGAGGGGCCTTACACTTTTAAGTGTAGTTCTTTGTGCGGCCTCCAGAGGCAGTAGCTATACACCCACTGTCTGGGTCTCCCAATTGGAGCTAGAAGAAAAGGAATTTACGGTAAGTAAACAAAATTCCCTTCTTTGAACTTAGTTACACCCTCCACATTGTAATTGCTTGCCGTGATTGGCCAGATGTCACGGTAATCTCCCATGTAAAGGCGCGCTTACACAGCTCATATCTGTTGCTTAGGCATACGCACTGAATATGTGTGTATGTCCCCAGATTCATTTGCAATGTAGCGCTTGTTCCGGGCCTTCTGACGTCATGTAGGGAGTGCGCACGCAAAGCGCTTCCCTTTTACCGACATGACTGTTTTTTTGTTACTCTGCTTGCGTCCCTGTCTTAACATGCATGATCCCTATCCCCTATGATCCCCTGACATCACGTCAGAAGGCCTGGAACATGCATACATCGCAATTGAACCTGGGTATGTAAACATAGCAGAGTTTTTGGGGTTTTTTTTATTTGTTTTTTCCTAATCACTTCTTAGCAACATTTCTTTTCTATTTTTTATTATCGTTACTTCAGATCCTTTTTGACCAAGCACAAAGATCAATCAAAACACAGCTCCAGACATTTGTGAAAGAGTAAGTTGTTGTATTTTACTTCATTTCACCAATGGTTTTTCCCTACAATGATTTCATGCTTTCATAAGAAGACAATATGAACTCATGTGTTGAAACAAGCTTGTAGGTTATTTATTGTACAGAGGTTAGAAGTCCTGTTCCAAATTCTTACTAAAGTGAGAAAATTCATGTGCAAATTGGCAAAAACCTGGTTATTTACTATCATGCAATTTTATTTTTAATGATTAGTGATTTATAACTTTTTTTTTTCTGAGTATACCTGAGTTTCAGCATGTTGCAGTATATCAGGGTATTCACAACTTTCAAAGTTATCCCGTATCCATTTGATAGGAGATTCCATTTCGTTAACTGCTGGTCCCACCACTTAGATCCCCCCTCCCCGATCTCTAATCCAGGCACTGAAGCCCCCAGCAGAAATGACGTGATGGCCAATTGTGTACACATCTGCTTCACTTTATTGTTATGGGAGTGTTGAAGAATAACAGAGTGCAGTGCTTGGCTATCATCATGGATCCCATTAGAATGAATGGAGTGGCAGTGCATATGATCGACCACAGCTTCATTCACACACAGCCCTTCAGAGCTCTGGTTGTAGACCTCAACGGGGTCCCACTGGTCGGACCTTCAATAATTGAGAAATGATCTCTTATGGTTAAGGTAAGCCTTTCCAGCTTGAGAATACCCCGTTAAGCCTAACTGCATTATAGACAAGTATTATGGTAAGCCATAGTGCAGTAAAGCATTGTTTGTTGTCCAGTCATATGTAATAATAACTTTATATAGTAAATAATTTATTACCAAATAAATATAACTTCTAGAATTTAACATACCAAGCATAATATAACTGAGATTTATTTTACAGAGATCTTAGAAAGTTTAAAGATGCAAAAAAGCAGTTTGATAAAGTTAGCGAGGAAAAAGAAAATGCACTTGCAAAAAATGCCCAGGTGCCACGAACTAAGCAACATGAAGTTGAAGAAGCTACAAACATCCTGACTGCAACACGGAAATGTTTCCGGCACATCGCCCTGGACTATGTCTTGCAGGTGATTTTTATTTTTTATTTAAACAGTAAAGTAAAAACCATCTGTCAATAGGATAAACCCTCCTATGTTATCTATACAGGCATGTAAGTAATAGAAAATGGAATAAAATGATACCTTGATATCTGTAATCTGATGTCTTATTCATGCGAAATCCAGTTTTTCCTTGATATGTAAATGAGCTATTAAGATCTATAGGCCAGACAGTGATCTGCATGAGAATCTGCCTCCAAAGCTTATTTTAAAAGAAAAGGGGTGTTGCCAATGTGAGACATATAATGACTGACAGTCTGTTCTCCTGATCTCACTGCAGAGCTGTGTGTGACTACAACTAACACTTTTTTCAGCTTCTATCTCATATACAGTGTGGGGGGAGGAGAGTACAGCTGAGAGGAGAGCTGAAACTGCAGCTATGTTTGTAATTAGACAAAGTACTGCTCTTTTGTACTGTTAGTCATAATTATACACAGTTCTGTAGTAGTGAGATTAGTACAGCAGACCGTCAGTCATTATATGTCTCACACTGGTAACACGGGCCTTTTTATTTAAACTAAGCCCTGGAGGAGATATTAAGAAAAACAGATGTGTTCCAGAGAAATCCATAACTGAGTATTTATTAGATTTTTCAACATACAAAATCACAAAGTAGAAATATAAGCCACACAAGGTTGTTACATTATATAAGTTCATTTCAGCAACATAAACTACCATTAATAGTGAATGAAATAAAGTGGTGGAAAGGCAATGGCACATACTGGGTTTTATCTTAACAGAAGTGCAGGTAATAGCGTGGAAGTTGCTCACCTTAGGGGGTTGTGATCAGCCACGACCCCTATGAGTGTATAGAAACACGACTGCCGCGGCCCTTGTGAAGGATTAAAGGAGAAGATGGAGGATAGGGTTAACAATATGCGCTGCCGTGCAGAATCCAAAGGACTTGTTAAGTTGACCAGTGATTTTATTCCACACATTTTGGAGATCGCAGACTTCATCACTTTATCGGCAAAATCTCAGCTATATATCATTTTGACATTCACAGAAAACGTATAAAGACGACCAGAATTTTGAAAAAAGGTGCGAAAATCCCGGATCAGTCACCTGATCAAGCAACCTAAATTTATATACTCTATTCACATTTTAAATTTCATATGTAAGCTATACACTTTATAATGCGTTCTTTTGATAGTGCAACAGAATTTTTTTTTATATAGTGTTATAACATTATACGTTGCTTGAACACATATAAGACAGGTCAAAGACTTGTAAGGGAAAGAAAGAATAAGACCCACATGTCCATATA
Source organism: Anomaloglossus baeobatrachus (assembly GCF_048569485.1). Classification (NCBI taxonomy): domain Eukaryota; kingdom Metazoa; phylum Chordata; class Amphibia; order Anura; family Aromobatidae; genus Anomaloglossus; species Anomaloglossus baeobatrachus. The sequence goes on along the minus strand of NC_134355.1, from coordinate 462,656,573 downwards.
GAGGACTTAGGAGGGTTGATTCTAAGGACAGATTTTTTTTCATGTTATAGCTTAATACTTTTTGTGTGATCTAAAAATGACATTACTTATGTACTGTTCTTCTCAAGTAATTAATGTTTCTTACTGATTTTGCCTGTCAAAAGCTAGTTTTAAGAGTATAAATCGTAATATTCTGCAAAAACTTAAGTCAGTACTCCTCTACTATACATGACAAATAGTGTTGGCTGTACAATAACTTACCCACTAGTCTTACACTGGTCGCCTAATGGCTTTTTACATTTTACTTTCTAGATCAATGTGCTTCAATCAAAAAGAAGGTCGGAAATTTTAAAATCTGTAAGTATAGAAAAAAATCAGTATGAGATGCTCTTATAACCGTTAAGGGTCTTGTGTAAGTTTTGATTCCTACAACAATGTGGATGAATGATTTACATGACTTCTCATATGCTTAAGGGAAAAATATAATTATTAATAAGTAATGAAGTAAATAGCTTTAAGAAAACGTTCTCTCATACTATAGAGCCAAGTACTGTGAAAAGTTTAAATAAGGGTTTGGAGCCTGCATTTACAGTTAAAACCAGAAGTTTACATACACTATCTAAAAAGACACACATGTATGTATGTTTGTTTTTCTCACTATCTGACAAGTCAGAATAAACCTTTCCTGTTTTAGGTCCATTAGGATTAACAAAATTATTTATATTGCCAAAAGCAAGAATAATGAGAGATAATGTTTTAAAGCATTTTAATTAATTTTTGCAAAGTCAAATTATACATACACTAAGATTACTACGCCTTTAAACAATATGGGACAGCCCATATGATGATGTCAAGTCTTTGGAAGCTTCTGAAGCTTCTGATAGGTTTATTGACAACATATGAGTTAGACACACCTGTAGATGTATGTTAATACACACCTGAAACACGTTGCTTCTTTGTGTAGCATCATGGGAAAGTCAAAAGAAATCAGTCAAGATCTTGCACGATTCTGGTTCATCCTTGTGTGCAATTTCCAGATGCCCGAAGGTGCCTCGTTCATCTGTACAAAAAATTTTACGCAACTACAAACTAAATGGGAATGTCCAGCCATCATACCGCGCAGGAAGGAGACGGGTTCTGTGTACCAGAGATGATCGTGCTTTAGTCAGACATGTGCATATTAACCCAATATAGCATTTCTTTATTGTACCTGCGTGACTTTTTCCATCTCTATGTTCCAAGTATATTGGCTACTCTTTAAAAACCTGCAATGCATTACCTTAGAGAAAAGGAATTCCAGCCCACTGCTCTGTTGTTTGCCGATCCCCATCATTGACAAAACCTTTCATCCTCAGTGTTTCTGTGAAACTTAATAAAAGAGCAACGACATTCTGATTTTTAAAACCTTATCTACGTATTCATTTTAGGAAGATTCTTCATACTGCAAAATCCTATGGGCCAGTGTTTCTACTACTTTGTTTTTCCAGGGCTACTAGCTTTTTAAAAGGCCCGCCCCTTAGAAATGCTTGTCTGGAGGATAATTGAGTTGCTTATAGTAGCAAAAAGGTACATGTTATAGGCAGCACATCGGCCAGTATAAATGGGGGGACACGCTGCTGACACTGATACAGTATGGGGACAGAACAAATGTATTAATCTTTTTTTTTTTTTTTTTTTTACTTTGTACTATAATTTTTCAGCGGTACCCTTATAGATCAGTACACAAGTTCTTATCAACTTGTATATATTTGACCAGTGTTCATTAACAGGCAAAGATTGGCTCGTAGTATGACTGGCTTTAATTGTGATTTTGGACATTGTACTTGCCTTTAATATTTAATAATGTGGCTATAAGCATTAGATGAACGTGGGGCAAAGACTCGGCTTTTGGCAGGACCAGTCAACCTTCGAATGTGCAAATGTATAAGGGGGTTAGTACCTTAACTGGGACACAGACATCTGTGAAAAGACCCAGTGTCCAGTACTAACTCTGAACTTTACCGTTCGGCTTCAGTCATCCCTACCTCTAACTTCTCATCTTTTCTTGTAGTGTTCCATAACGTGCTAACCAACAAACTTAGTAATAAATTGTTTCCTTTTTTTATTACAACTGATTAGTTACTATTCTGCTGCTTATCAGAGGACTAGCAGTTTATGGGTATGTGCGCGCATTGCAGGTTTGTTTCTCCAGCGAAAAGCTCACCTCTGGCTGAAGAAACGCAAAAAAACACATGAGTTTTTGCTGCATTTTCGGTACGTTTTTTCCTCCTGCGTTTTTTTAACATTGTCAATGACAAAACGCAGAAAAGAAGTGACATGCTGCTTCTTTTTTCTGCAACTAAAACTTCAGGCAAAAAAGAAGCAACGTGCGCAAAGCCTTTCGGATTTCTCATAGACTTTGCTGGGGAAGGTCATCCATGCAGTTCTGGACCACAAACTACACCCAAAACTACACCAAAAAAGCAGCAAAAACACAGGGAAAAAAAGCAGCGTGCGCACAAGGCCTTATATTGAAATGTCATTTTTTAAGACTCTTAGGCTATGTGCCCACGGGGAAAGTGTCCTGCGGTTATATCTGCAGGACATTCCGCAGGAGCTGCCAAAAAACCGCATCACAACTTTTGGCTGTTTCCATGCTGCGGAATGTCCTGCAGATATGGTGCGGGTATTCTGCATTGAGGATACAGTACCATGGCTTTGGCACTGCATCCTCAATGCAGAACAAGTGCTGAGTGATCGTGGAGTTCATACTTGCCTCCATCACGCAGCACTACACTCCGGCCATGTCACTCTGTCAGCGCCTGCACTGTACAGGAGAAGGTGGGCGGGCCTGAACTAGCTCTGGCTGTCACATGACCGGAGCTCGTGCCGGCCCCGCCCACCTCCTCCTTCCTGCTCCTAGATCCACTGCCGTCCTGACTCGGGTGTCTGCTATCAAGGCAGGTAAGCCTCTATCTCAATAGTGGAGCGCCAGGATTTCCACAGGTAAATCCGCAGGAATAATTGACATGCAGTTATGTGCGGCTGCGGGATATCGGCAGCATATTTCGCAACCGCACATACTGCAGCGTGGACACAGACACTTCCCGTGTCCCATAGGATAACATGGGGAGTGTCTGTACTTGCTGAAACCTGCGGATTTATCTGGAAAATCCAGATAAATCCGCAGGTTTTCCACAGCAAAATCCGCAGAAGCAAGCTCCCGTGGGCACACAGCCTTAGGGTATGTGCCCATGACTAGGACTCACTGCGTCCTGGACGCGGGCAGGGCCACGAGTCTTCTCCGCAGGAGACCGCAGCTGCTCGTGCGCACAATCCGGGCTCGGGCAGTTGCGATCTCTCGATGTGTTCTCCCTGCAGAGAACATGCTTGTGGTTTAGGAAACCGCAATTCAGGTCAGTTTTCGGTTTGGGAAAAACAAGCACAGTGGTCACGGGATTTCTAAAAATCTCATCCAGTATGCTTGTACTGTACAACGCAGTGGTTTGGATGCAGCTGAAACGCACTGCATCCAATATGCTGCTAACGCTGATCGTGGGCACACAGCCTTATGGATTGTATTGAATACTTGATTAATGTCACTGTATAGTACTATTCCACAAGTTGTCATTTATTGTCTAATTGACTTGCCTTCAGTCGATTTGTAAAGCTGAATTATGAAATCATTAATAGTCCATACTAAACTAATGGGGCTCCGAGAGCTTCACATTTGCTTTTTCTGGTTCAGGGAAGGGATATTGATCCGTGGTCATTCCTCTTGTCTGCAGCATAGGTCTGAGCTAATGTGTCTCCGTAGTTTTCCATTATGAGCTGCTGCAGAGCTGCTTCCAGTCTCTTATGGTTTTTTTCTTCATTTGTAACCCAGAGATCTATAACCTGCTTTCTGTTTTGCCTTTTTAATAAAATACAATATCTGGAAGAATCTTTATTAGAGAGATATTTATAGATATTCTTCAACGTGTTTTTTTTTTTGTATTAGATAGACAGGAGAATGGGTTAGTACCAGGTTTTGCTGACTCACTGATTGCATGGTTCTCGTTTTAGCTGTGCACGCTGGGTGTAGTTTCCATTAATGTGTTACTCGAGAAGACAGGATATATATATAACATATATATTCTAGCAATGCCAAAATCCTTCTCATCGCTTGTACTATATTGTTTGCATTCTTCTGCACACTTTGTCTGCATAAGTCATTTCTTTGTCTCTTACCAGATGCTGTCTTTTATGTATGCCCATCTGGCTTTCTTCCACCAAGGATATGACCTTTTCAGTGAACTTGAGCCCTACATGAAGGATTTAGGAGTACAGGTAAATATTTTCTCGTTTTCCTTTTGCTATGGGCATAAAACCAAACTTCTTTGTCTTGTTAGGCTCAATACCTTATTATCCTTTTATTTTATATGAATGTAAGAGAGCTCTCACTACCATCCATAGGCTTATACCTTACCCCGTGTGTAATTGTGTCTATGGCTGGCACACGAAGATTTCATCACACTTTTTTTTTTTTTTTTTTTTATGACTATTTCCAAAATAGTAAGTTATTTTATATCCAAATGATGGGATTACTTGCAGTTTGCTGGGATCTGGCTTCTTCAATGGAGCGGAGGTGCACAAGCACAGCCTGTACTCCATTCATTAGCTATGGGACTGCCATGAAAAAGTTGAGTACAGCACTCAGCTGGATCAAGCAGTCCCCTAGCCAATAGGCATGTGCACCTTTGCCACGTTCTCAAGTCTGCTCTGCCCAGCCCTGTTTTTAGGGTTCTAGATCTCCATTCACTAAGTTCCTGGTGTTCCTAACTGTTTGACCTTAGCAACCAGCTAGTTATTCCCTGTACTATCCTGAGGCAAAGGGGAAAATTTAATATTTTGAGAATAACCATTTAATATTGAGTGAGGGACAATTGTGTCTTGTTATACCAGGCATTCTCCCCTTGACACATTGTTCTGGGAAGGAATATTTTACCTGACCCCGAGCTATAGAACCTCCATGTGCCACGGTGTCAGGACACTCAGCAGCTCTGTATGTTGTGTTTTGTGTAGAAATGGCAGTACAAGGGGAATGCTGTGGATATAGTATACCTTGACTTCAGTAAGGCATTTGATAAAGTATGGAATTGACAAAAAAAATCAGATGGATTCACACCTGGCTTAATGATCGGGTGCAAAGAGTAATACTAAATGGATACACATCAACCTGGAGGAAAGTCAAAAGCAGGGAAACACAAGGCTCTGTCCTGGGCCCAGTGCTGTTTAATATTTTTATAAATGATCTGGATAATGGAATTATTGGGAAACTCATAAAATTTGCAGATGATACTAAGAAATTAGGAGTAGCCAACACTAGGGAGGAAAGAGCGTATTCAAAAGGATCTAGACACACTTGAAAAATGGGCTGAGGAGAACAGTATGGTGTTTAACAGAGACAAATGCAAAGTCCTACATCTGGGTAAAAAAAAATGTAAAAAGCATATATAGTATGGGAGGAATAGAACTAGGTGATAGCATCGGGGAAAAGGACTTGGGCATAATAGTGGATCCCAGATTCAACATGAGCCAACAATGCGGAGCGGCAGCTAAAAAGGTCAACAAAATTCTGAGATGTATCAAGACAAGCATTTAATCTAGATCAAGAGAGGTAATTATTCTCCTATACTTTGCCCTGGTCAGACCCCACCTGGAATACCGTGTACTGTTCAGGGCGCCCCAATTCAAGAAAGACATCGATATATTGGAGCAAGTCCAGAGAAGAGCAACCAAGATAGTAGAAGGTCTGCAAAGCATGTCATATGAAGAACTGCTAAAAGAACTAGGAATGTTTAGTTTGAAAAAGAGAAGCCTGAGAGGAGACTTAACAGTGGTCTACAAATATGAGAGGTAGTCACAGTGCAGAGGAAACTACCCTCTTCTCATTAGCACAAGGAAGTACAAGAAGCAATGAAACTTAAAGGAAGGAGATTCAGATTAGACATTAGGAAAACATTTCTGACAATGACGGCAGACATTGAGTGGAACAGACTACCACCGGAGGTTGTGCGCTCTCCATCAATGGAAATTTTCAAGCGGAAACTGGATAACCATATAGCTGAGATGATTTAGGAAAGCCTACACTCGCAGGGGGATGGACCCGATGACCCTTGTGGTCCCTTCCAACTCTACCATTCTATGATTCTATGAAGTATAAGCCATTTTACATTCAAAGAATTCAGCCCTTTAACTGGTTACCTCTATGGCCACACTGGTGCGGTCACATGTCCTTGTACAAAACCTCTTTATTCCACAACCAAATTGTGGGAATTGTACACCGTGCAGGGTGGTAAGCTGGGTATAATTTGTAACCATTAAGCTCGTTTTAGGGGTTTACAAAACTAGTTAAGGCTGGAATTTACATAGGCAGTTTTTTGGGCAGTTTTTCATCAAGTTCATTGAGCCTGAGCTGGAAGTGGATAAAAAATTTAACTGGTTGTACGTGTGACCCTAGATCATACCTTTTCAGAAACCCTTTTTATGAGAATTGGTAAAAGGAATGAAAACTTTAATGGATAGAATAAGGAATACATTATATAGAAAAATGACCCCACTGCGCTTATGTCATGAATGCTCTCAAATTATAATTCTATAAAGAAAATGCCAGGTTTGTTGCCTTTTGCGTGCTTCATTGGAAACCATCACTTTCATTGTACAATGCAATAGTATTGTATTGCTGCATATAGTAAAGGTGATCAATTGATTGCAGGTCCATGAGGATTAATGAAAAAAGTTTAAAAATATTTAAAAGAAAATATAAAAGTATTTAAAGAGGACCAACCACCAGGATTTTGCACAGTTTTTTTTTTTTGTTTTTTTTTTTTGTTTTTTACATCTGAGCACGCACCCCTGCTTCTCATAGTCTTCACCACAGTGTCTTCAATAAAATAGCGCCTGAGATCACAGTTAACGCATGCACAGACTCCAGTGCCATTTTAATAAAGACAGAATCACTGTCAATACGCATGCGCCGCCAACAACAGCAATGGCGGCATGAGATTCAAATAATGAAAAGGGGGCACATCAGAGGAAGCTGGAGGAGGACTTTACAACGCGGACCCAACCCACAAGGGCCCGTCCCGTTGCACCTGTCAAAGAACAGTGCATTTCTGAAACTTTGATTTAAAGATATTTTTGCAACCAAGCATCAGATCTCTGTACAACAGGCATGCCTGGATTCAGCATCTTACTGCCTGTATGGCACTGCTTTTACTTCATATTGCAAAATCCTAGTGGTTGGTGCTCTTTAAGTAATCTCTTTTCTCTAAACATAGAGTGAAATGGAAAATATAAAAAAAAGTAACACTTGTGCTTGCTGTGTGAATAACTGTCAGAGCTATTAAAATATCTAAATATCTATCCCATAATATGGAAAAAAGCAAACTTCAGTATCGCTGCATTTTTTTTTTTTTTGCATGCCACCTCCCACCAAAAATGGAATAAAGAGAGATCAGAAAGTCCTATGAAACCCACATTGGTACCAATAGAAATTACAGCTTGCCACTCTAAAAACAAGCAATAATTTTGGCTCTACGAATATGGCAACTGAAGCCAATATTAAATTTTTGTGGTTGTGTTGCTCATTGAAAACTACAAATTTCTTTGTCGCTCCATTGGGAGACCCAGACACTTGGGTGTATAGCTATGCCTCCGGAGGCCACACAAAGTATTACACTAAAAGTGTAAAGCCCCTCCCCTTCTGCCTATACACCCCCCGTGCATCACGGGCTCCTCAGTTTTTATGCTTTGTGCGAAGGAGGCTGACATCCACGCATAGCTCCACAGCTTAGTCAGCAGCAGCTGCTGACTAGGTCGGATGGAAGAAAAGAGGACCCATAACAGGGCCCCCAGCATGCTCCCTTCTCACCCCACTTTGTCGGCGGTGTTGTTAAGGTTGAGGTACCCATTGCGGGTACACAGGCAGGAGCCACATGCTGTTTTCCTTCCCCATCCCTTATGGGCTCTGGGTGAAGTGGGATCCGGATCGGTCTCCAGGCACTGGGACCGTGCTCCCTCCGCAGCCCCTGTGAATCTGCTCGATAGGAGCTGGGTATCGTCAGGGACAAGGCCCTGCTACTGTGAGGTACTCTGTGTCCCCGTGGGGACCGCGCATGGAGCGCTTGTGCCATACACATTGCTGCACTGCTGGGTGTGTTAGTGCGCCGGGGACTACCGCGCGGCCGCGCTTATTGCCGGCCGCGCTTATAACTTTAGTCCCCGGCTTCTGCGGCCTAGTATCGCATATTCCCGCCCACAGGCCTGCCAGTCAGGGGAAGGGCGGGACGCTGCACAGGACGTCAGCGCTGAGGGCTGGAGCATACTTTGTATCCTCCTCCCCCCTCACTCAGCACAGTGGGGCATCAGATTCCCGCACTTTCTTGGGCACGCCCACGGTCCCCTCCTCCCCACAGAACGCCGGCAGCCATTCCTGTCAGCGATTCAGACGCTGGAGAGGAGAGACAACACAGGGAGACCCAGGCAGGGAATCTGGTGATCACACAACCGCTCTGAGCGGTCGGTAAGCAGCACCTGTGGTGCTGGCCCCACTGAGTGCCGAAGTGTGTGTGTGTGTATATATGTATATATGTATATATATATATATATATATATATATATATATATATATATATATATATATATATATATATATATATATATATATATATATATATATATATATATATATATATGTATATAATATATATATATATATATATATATATATATGTATATAATATATATATGTATATAATATATATAGGCTTTTAGGCTATACATTTGCACTGTATGGTCGCTCTGTTGATTTTTGGCTATATACCCTCCTGGATTGTTCTCAGAGGAGACAACAGCATGTCGTCCGCAAAAAGCAAGGGTGCCAAAGCACAGGCGTACTTTGCAACCTGTACCTCATGTGCAGCTAGACTACCAGCAGGTTCCACTGACCCTCATTGTGTGCAATGCTCGGCCCCTGTGGCACTTACTCAGCCGGAGCCTCTGCTACTGGTGGCCCAGGTGGAACCACCTGCTACCACTGTCCAGGTGACAGGGACGGAGTTTGCAGCTTTTGCTGACAAACTGTCTGAGAGTATGGATAAATGGTCTGCTAAAATACTAGAAGCCTTACAGTCCAGACCGGTGATTCAGGCCCCGGGCACTGTTCAATCTTTGACCCCTGGTCCCCCTCAATTGGAACAGCAAAGTGCCCCTGGGGTGACCCATAGGTCCCAGGGTGAGGTCTCTGACACGGACCGCAGTCCCAGGCCGCCCAAGCGGGGTCGCTGGGAAATTCCCTCCACCTCATCACACTGTTCAGGGTCTCAGCAGGACTCTCTGGAGGATGAAGCAGAGGTAACAGATCAGGATTCTGATCCTGAAGCCGCTCTCAACCTTGATACACCTGAAGGTGACGCTGTAGTGAATGACCTTATAGCGACCATCAATCAGGTGTTGGATATTTCTCCCCCAGCTCCTACAATTGAGGAGTCAGCTTCTCAGGAGAAATTCCGTTTCAGGTTTCCCAAGCGTACATTGAGTACGTTTCTGGATCACTCTGACTTCAGAGAGGCAGTCCAGAAAAACAGAGACTGTCCAGACAAGCGTTTTTCCAAGCGCCTTAAGGATACACGTTATCCCTTCCCCCCTGATGTTGTCAAGGGCTGGACTCAGTGTCCTAAGGTGGATCCTCCTATCTCCAGACTGGCGGCTAGATCCATAGTTGCAGTGGAAGATGGGGCTTCGCTCAAAGATGCCACTGACAGACAGATGGAACTATGGTTGAAATCCATCTATGAGGCTATCGGCGCGTCTTTTGCTCCAGCATTCGCAGCCGTATGGTCACTCCAAGCTATCTCAGCTTGTCAGGCGCAGATTAATACAGTCACACGTACATCTGCCCCGCAAGTGGTGTCCTTAACCTCTCAGGCGTCGGCGTTTGCGTCCTACGCCATTAATGCTATCCTGGACTCTGCGAGCCGTACGGCGGTAGCATCCGCCAATTCGGTGGTAGTCCGCAGGGCCATGTGGCTACGTGAATGGAAGGCAGACTCTGCTTCCAAAAAGTTCTTAACCGGTTTGCCATTGTCTGGCGACCGCTTGTTTGGTGAGCGATTGGATGAAATCATTAAACAATCCAAGGGAAAGGACTCATCCTTACCCCAGTCCAAACCAAACAGACCTCAACCACGGAAGGTACAATCGAGGTTTCGGTCCTTTCGGACCGCGGGCAGGTCTCAATTCTCCTCGTCCAAAAGGCCTCAGAAAGATCAGAGGAACTCCGATTCATGGCGGTCTAAGTCACGTCCTAAAAAGACCGCCGGAGGAACCGCTCCCAAAGCGGCCTCCTCATGACTTTCGGCCTCCTCACACCGCATCCTCGGTCGGTGGCAGGCTCTCCCGCTTTTGCGACGCCTGGCTGCCACAGGTAAAAGACCGATGGGTGAGAGACATTCTATCTCAAGGTTACAGGATAGAGTTCAGCTCTCGTCCTCCGACTCGTTTCTTCAGAACATCTCCGCCCCCCGAAAGAGCCGATGCTCTTCTGCGGGCGGTGTGCACTCTGAAGGCGGAAGGAGTGGTGATCCCTGTTCCTCCTCAGCAACGGGGTCCCGGTTTTTACTCCAACTTGTTCGTGGTGCCAAAAAAGGACGGATCCTTCCGTCCTGTTCTGGACCTAAAACTGCTCAACAAGCATGTGAAAACCAGGCGGTTCCGGATGGAATCGCTCCGCTCCGTCATCGCCTCAATGTCCCAAGGAGACTTCCTAGCATCAATCGACATCAAAGATGCTTATCTCCACGTACCGATTGCACCAGAGCATCAGCGCTTCCTGCGTTTCGCCATAGGGGACGAACACCTTCAGTTCGTGGCACTGCCTTTTGGCCTGGCGACAGCCCCACGGGTCTTCACCAAGGTTATGGCAACAGTGGTGGCAATCCTACACTCTCAGGGACACTCGGTGATCCCTTACTTAGACGATCTGCTTGTCAAGGCACCCTCTCAAGGGGCATGCCAACACAGCCTGAACATCGCTCTGGAGACTCTCCAGAGTTTCGGGTGGATCATCAATTTTCCAAAGTCAAATCTGACACCGGTCCAATCACTGACATATCTTGGCATGGAGTTTCATACTCTCTCAGCGATAGTGAAGCTTCCGCTGAACAAACAGCGTTCACTACAGACAGGGGTGCAATCTCTCCTTCAAGGCCAGTCACACCCCCTGAGGCGCCTCATGCACTTCCTAGGGAAGATGGTGGCAGCAATGGAGGCAGTTCCTTTTGCGCAGTTTCATCTGCGCCCACTTCAATGGGACATTCTCTGCAAATGGGACAGAAAGTCGACGTCCCTCGACAGGAACGTCTCCCTTTCGCGGGCAGCCAAGGCTTCCCTTCAGTGGTGGCTTCTCCCCACTTCTCTGTCGAAGGGGAAATCCTTCCTGCCCCCATCCTGGGCGGTGGTCACGACTGACGCGAGCCTGTCAGGGTGGGGAGCGGTCTTTCTCCACCACAGGGCTCAGGGTACTTGGACTCAGACAGAGTCCTCCCTTCAGATCAATGTTCTGGAGATAAGGGCAGTGTATCTTGCCCTAAAGGCGTTCCAGCCGTGGCTGGAAGGCAAACAGATCCGAATTCAGTCGGACAACTCCACAGCGGTGGCATACATCAACCACCAAGGCGGGACACGCAGTCGGCAAGCCTTCCAGGAAGTCCGGCGGATTCTGCTGTGGGTGGAAGCCACAGCCTCCACCATATCCGCAGTTCACATCCCGGGCGTAGAAAACTGGGAAGCAGACTTTCTCAGTCGCCAGGGCATGGACGCAGGGGAATGGTCCCTTCACCCGGACGTGTTTCAGGAGATCTGTTGCCGCTGGGGCATGCCGGACGTCGACCTAATGGCGTCCTGGCACAACAACAAGGTCCCGACATTCATGGCACGGTCTCAAGATCACAGAGCTCTGGCGGCAGACGCCTTAGTTCAGGATTGGTCGCAGTTTCAACTCCCTTATGTGTTTCCTCCTCTGGCACTGTTGCCCAGAGTGTTACGCAAGATCAGGGCCGACTGCCGCCGCGCCATCCTCGTCGCTCCAGACTGGCCGAGGAGGTCGTGGTACCCGGATCTGTGGCATCTCACGGTCGGCCAACCGTGGGCACTACCAGACCGACCAGACTTGCTTTCTCAAGGGCCGTTTTTCCATCTGAATTCTGCGGCCCTCAACCTGACTGTGTGGCCATTGAGTCCTGGATCCTAGCGTCTTCAGGGTTATCCCAAGAGGTCATTGCCACTATGAGACAGGCTAGGAAACCAACGTCCGCCAAGATCTACCACAGGACGTGGAAGATTTTCCTGTCGTGGTGCTCTGCTCAGGGTTTTTCTCCCTGGCCATTTACCTTGCCCACTTTTCTGTCCTTCCTTCAATCCGGATTGGAAAAGGGTTTGTCGCTCGGCTCCCTTAAGGGACAAGTCTCTGCGCTCTCTGTGTTTTTCCAGAAGCGCCTAGCCAGACTTCCACAGGTACGCACGTTCCTGCAGGGGGTTTGTCACATCGTCCCTCCTTACAAGCGTCCGTTAGAACCCTGGGATCTGAACAGGGTGCTGATGGCTCTTCAGAAACCACCGTTCGAGCCAATGAGGGATATTTCTCTCTCACGCCTTTCGCAGAAAGTGGTCTTCCTAGTAGCAGTCACTTCACTTCGGAGAGTGTCTGAGCTAGCAGCGTTGTCTTGCAAAGCCCCTTTCCTGGTGTTTCACCAGGACAAGGTGGTTCTGCGTCCGGTTCCGGAATTTCTCCCTAAGGTGGTATCCCCCTTTCATCTCAATCAGGATATCTCCTTACCCTCTTTTTGTCCTCATCCAGTTCACCAATGTGAAAAGGATTTGCACTTGTAGAATCTGAGTGCTGTCACCAGATCTAACATTTCTCGTACGGCGCCCCTGCGCCGCTCGGATGCACTCTTTGTCCTTGTCGCTGGCCAGCGTAAAGGGTCACAAGCTTCCAAATCAACCCTGGCTCGGTGGATCAAGGAACCAATTCTCGAAGCTTATCGTTCCTCGGGGCTTCCGGTTCCCTCAGGGCTGAAGGCCCATTCTACCAGGGCCGTGGGGGCGTCCTGGGCCTTGCGGCACCAGGCTACGGCTCAGCAGGTGTGTCAGGCGGCTACCTGGTCGAGCCTGCACACTTTCACGAAGCACTATCAGGTGCATACCTATGCTTCGGCAGATGCCAGCCTAGGTAGGCGAGTCCTTCAGGCGGCGGTTGCCCACCTGTAGGACGGAGCCGTTTACGGCTCTATTATGAGGTATTATTTACCCACCCAGGGACTGCTTTTGGACGTCTCAAGTGTCTGGGTCTCCCAATGGAGCGACAAAGAAGAAGGGAATTTTGTTTACTTACCGTAAATTCCTTTTCTTCTAGCTCCAATTGGGAGACCCAGCACCCGCCCCTGTTCCCTTCGGGCTGTTGTTCTTTGTGTACACATGTTGTTCATGTTGAATGGTTTCAGTTCTCCGATATTCCTTCGGATTGAATTTACTTTAAACCAATTTATAATTTTTTCCTCCTTCTTGCTTTTGCACCAAAACTGAGGAGCCCATGATGCACGGGGGGTGTATAGGCAGAAGGGGAGGGGCTTTACACTTTTAGTGTAATACTTTGTGTGGCCTCCGGAGGCATAGCTATACACCCAAGTGTCTGGGTCTCCCAATTGGAGCTAGAAGAAAAGGAATTTACGGTAAGTAAACAAAATTCCCTTCTTCTCCCTCAAAAAATAAGACTGCATATGGCTGTCAACGGATAAATAAAAAAAACATACGGCTGTTGGTGGAATTAAGGAAATAACAAAAGTGAAAAAAATTACCCAGGCTTTAAGGGGTTATATTTTAAAATGGTGGTTCTGTAGAAAATGTATATTATCTGGCATAATGTAAGCCCCTACTATACAGTTAGGTCCAGAAATATTTGGACAGTGACACAATTTTCGCGAGTTGGGCTCTGCATGCCACCACATTGGATTTGAAATGAAACCTCTACAACAGAATTCAAGTGCAGATTGTAACGTTTAATTTGAAGGTTTGAACAAAAATATCTGATAGAAATTGTAGGAATTGTACACATTTCTTTACAAACACTCCACATTTTAGGAGGTCAAAAGTAATTGGACAAATAAACCAAACCCAAACAAAATATTTTTATTTTCAATATTTTGTTGCGAATCCTTTGGAGGCAATCACTGCCTTAAGTCTGGAACCCATGGACATCACCAAACGCTGGGTTTCCTCCTTCTTAATGCTTTGCCAGGCCTTTACAGCCGCAGCCTTCAGGTCTTGCTTGTTTGTGGGTCTTTCAGTCTTAAGTCTGGATTTGAGCAAGTGAAATGCATGCTCAATTGGGTTAAGATCTGGTGATTGACTTGGCCATTGCAGAAGGTTCCACTTTTTTGCACTCATGAACTCCTGGGTAGCTTTGGCTGTATGCTTGGGGTCATTGTCCATCTGTACTATGAAGCGCCGTCCGATCAACTTTGCGGCATTTGGCTGAATCTGGGCTGAAAGTATATCCCGGTACACTTCAGAATTCATCCGGCTACTCTTGTCTGCTATGTCATCAATAAACACAAGTGACCCAGTGCCATTGAAAGCCATGCATGCCCATGCCATCACGTTGCCTCCACCATGTTTTACAGAGGATGTGGTGTGCCTTGGATCATGTGCCGTTCCCTTTCTTCTCCAAACTTTTTTCTTCCCATCATTCTGGTACAGGTTGATCTTTGTCTCATCTGTCCATAGAATACTTTTCCAGAACTGAGCTGGCTTCATGAGGTGTTTTTTAGCAAATTTAACTCTGGCCTGTCTATTTTTGGAATTGATGAATGGTTTGCATCTAGATGTGAACCCTTTGTATTTACTTTCATGGAGTCTTCTCTTTACTGTTGACTTAGAGACAGATACACCTACTTCACTGAGAGTGTTCTGGACTTCAGTTGATGTTGTGAACGGGTTCTTCTTCACCAAAGAAAGTATGCGGCGATCATCCACCACTGTTGTCATCCGTGGACGCCCAGGCCTTTTTGAGTTCCCAAGCTCACCAGTCAATTCCTTTTTTCTCAGAATGTACCCGACTGTTGATTTTGCTACTCCAAGCATGTCTGCTATCTCTCTGATGGATTTTTTCTTTTTTTTCAGCCTCAGGATGTTCTGCTTCACCTCAATTGAGAGTTCCTTAGACCGCATATTGTCTGGTCACAGCAACAGCTTCCAAATGCAAAACCACACACCTGTAATCAACCCCAGACCTTTTAACTACTTCATTGATTACAGGTTAATGAGGGAGACGCCTTCAGAGTTAATTGCAGCCCTTAGAGTCCCTTGTCCAATTACTTTTGGTCCCTTGAAAAAGAGGAGGCTATGCATTACAGAGCTATGATTCCTAAACCCCTTCTCCGATTTGGATGTGAAAACTCTCATATTGCAGCTGGGAGTGTGCACTTTCAGCCCATATTATATATATATAATTGTATTTCTGAACATGTTTTTGTAAACAGCTAAAATAACAAAACTTGTGTCACTGTCCAAATATTTCTGGACCTAACTGTACATTGGACCTCACCTGGGATCTGTCTAAACACACTCAGCCTGTAGCCTCTTGCCCCATTAATAAACTGATAATCATCCAATAACTATATTAATGAACTGATTAGTGTACAGTGTCCATAAATAACGGTTTCTATTCTTATATGTTCTGGTTTGATGAGCGCGTGTTCATAAAACTCAATTTTCAGACGATTGTTTAATTCTCAGATGACAATCGATTTACTGGAACGTCTTGCACTCGCATCTGCATTGCACACTCAATAAGAAGATGTCTCTCTTCGCCTCTGTAATTCCACTTTTGCTTTATTTTACAGCTGGATAATCTTGTTGTCGATGCTGCTAAAGAAAAGCGAGACATGGAGCTTAAACATTCAACAATTCAGCAAAAGGTAAGTGTTTACTGAAGCAAATCTGTATGTTCTGACGATGCAGGATATTAGTATGTGAAGGGTGATTGTCTTTTCCTTGTGTTGGAGCTCCGATTAAGGTCATGGTTGCAGTGAAATAGATCCTTCATTGAATTATTTATGTGGTGCGAGACCACGGCTGAAAGCTCTGAATACAAAGATATTTACAATATGTGGTACATTTACTTTACGTAATGGGAGTAATTAACATTTCTGTTATGTAAATATCAGTATGGAAGGATTTCTGCCATACAGCACTATTTTCTTTTCCTAGTGACTGACACCTGAGCAGAACCAAACAGTGGAGCCCATCTGGTGATGGCTCTGGCAGAGCATTGTGCCAATTATTAAAGCGGTGGATCACTACTCTGCAATAGTGGCCACATCCCAGTAAAACTAATAGGGAAGGCTTTTTTCAAGTACCTTGTTAAGCCAATTCTGCCTCTGAGCGGCGCTATTGGGGTCCGCTCATCCCCATGAATTGACCCAAACCCCCCTCGCCTCCCTTGGGCTCCATGACCTCTGAGATCCGGTGATTTCACATCAACAACTTCCAGTTGACCAGACATCGAGCCCAGCCCCAGTCTTCCTGAGTAACTGGGCTGTGGGCGGAGTTTCACTGCTCATCACGGCCCAGCGTCAAAGCACAGCATGCCACGCGTTCTCTTTCACTGCAGCATGCCACAACCAGGAGCGATGCTGGGCTGTGATGAGCAGTGAAACTTCGCCCACAGCTCAGTCACTCAGGGAGACTGGGGCCACCTCGGTGATGTCAGGTCAACTGGAAGTTGACATGACATCACCAGATCTCAGAGGTCACAGAGCCTGGGGGGGTCAGTTCATGGGGAAGAGCAGACCACAATAGCGCCACTCAGAAGCAAAATTGGCTGAACAAGGTATTTAGAAAAATCCTTCCCTATGAGTTTTACTGAGATGTGTCCACTATTGCAGAGTAGTGAACTACCCCTTTAAGAAAGGCATATCTAAATGGAATCTAAAGCTAGTTATACAAATTAGAT
This sequence comes from Anomaloglossus baeobatrachus, assembly GCF_048569485.1. Classification (NCBI taxonomy): domain Eukaryota; kingdom Metazoa; phylum Chordata; class Amphibia; order Anura; family Aromobatidae; genus Anomaloglossus; species Anomaloglossus baeobatrachus. The sequence goes on along the minus strand of NC_134355.1, from coordinate 462,639,559 downwards.
AGCTGTCGACTGAACAATGATTTTGGCCGATCATTTGTCCAACAGCTATCTCCTGAGATACTCGGCCGAGCGATTGCTTCAGCGTTTTCTATGAGAAATCCACTGACTGACGTAAAGGTCCAGTCACACTAAGCAACTTACCAGCGATCCCAACAACGATAGGGATCGCTGGTAAGTTGCTAGGAGGTTGCTGGTGAGATGTCACACTGCGACGCTCCAGCGATCCCACCAGCAACCTGACCTGGCAGGGATCGCTGGAGCGTGGCTACACGAGTTGCTGGTGAGCTCACCAGCAACCAGTGTCCCAGCCCCCAGCCAGCAGCGCCGCGTGGAAGATGCTGCGCTTGGTAACTAAGGTAAATATCGGGTAACCAACCCGATATTTACCTTGGTTACCAGCGCACGGAGCTACACGTGCAGAGAACAGGGAGCAGCGCACACTGAGCGCTGGCTCCCTGCTCTCCTAGTTACAGCACACATCGGGTTAATTACCCGATGTGTGCTGCAGCTAAATGTGCACAGAGCAGGGAGCAGCGCACACCGCTTAGCGCTGGCTCCCTGCTCTCCTAGCTACAGCACACATTGGGTTAATTAACCCGATGTGTCCTGCAGCTACATGTGCACAGAGCAGGAGCCGGCACTGACAGTGAGAGCGGCGGAGGCTGGTAACAAAGGTAAATATCGGGTAACCAAGGACAGGGCTTCTTGGTTACCCGATGTTTACTGTGGTTACCAGCCTCCGCAGAAGCCGGCTCCCGCTGCCTGCACATTTAGTTGTTGCTGTCTCGCTGTCACACACAGCGATCTGTGCTTCACAGCGGGACAGCAACAACTAAAAAATGGCCCAGGACATTCAGCAACAACCAACGACCTCACAGCAGGGGCCAGGTTGTTGCTGGATGTCACACACAGCAACATCGCTAGCAACGTCACAAAAGTTGTTCGTTAGCAGCGATGTTGCTAGCGATGTTGCTTAGTGTGACGGGGCCTTTAGCCGGCGACTTATCTCAGGGAGAACAATATAAGTAACATTTCTGCAAACCATCAGTCGGATTGTGCATCTATGCACATTAGACTGTCAATCAAGCCCATCGATATTGGTTCAAGGTAGTGTTCCCCACCTCCAGTTCTGGAGAGTGACGATCACATCATGTTTTCAAGATTTTCTTATTATCCAAGTGATAATTCCATCACCTGTGTAATAAGAAAATCCTGAAAACATGATCTGTTAGTGAATCTTTCGGACTGGAGTTAGGGAACACTGCTATACTATGTACTGTATATGGGCCTTAAGACCCAGGCAGAAATTGAGAAGGCTGGTGTTATGTACGTCTGTCATGAAACTGTAAACTTTAGCACCGTTTGATTTACAGGCAGTTTCTCTGCACATTCAACATTGATGTGGTCTGTGGTCATAAATCAGCTGAGAGGAGCTCAGAAAACAACAGATAAGGGTTAAAAAATAACTCTCATAGCCGCCTAACTGACGGATTCTCAGATAACTCGTTTTTATTATTATTACTACATATTAGGATAGGATCTTGGAGATGGGAATGCACCTTTAGGTTACACACCCTCTTTACAAAGCTTCACCCACTTTTAGAAAACATTTTGAGCCAGTGTAAAAAGGCAAAAAGCAACAAAATGTTAAAGGGAACCTGTCAGGTGCAATTTGCTCCCAGAAACACAAGCAGTTCTGGGTGCATCTTGCTAATCCCTGTCTAACCGTCCCTGCATCTAGTAGCATAGATAAAGATCTTTAGAAAAGAAGGGAATTTTGTTTACTTACCGTAAATTCCTTTTCTTCTAGCTCCAATTGGGAGACCCAGACAATTGGGTGTATAGCTATTGCCTCTGGAGGCCACACAAAGTATTACACTTAAAAGTGTAAGGCCCCTCCCCTTCTGGCTATACACCCCCAGTGGGATCACTGGCTCACCAGTTTTAGTGCCAAAGCAAGAAGGAGGAAAGCCAATAACTGGTTTAAAGACCAATTCAATCCGAGGAAACATCGGAGAACTGAACCATACCACATGAACAACATGTGTACCCGAAAAAACAGAAAAACCCCGAGAAAACAGGGCGGGTGCTGGGTCTCCCAATTGGAGCTAGAAGAAAAGGAATTTACGGTAAGTAAACAAAATTCCCTTCTTCTTTGTCGCTCCATTGGGAGACCCAGACAATTGGGATGTCCAAAAGCAATCCCTGGGTGGGTAAAAGAATACCTCATGATAGGGCCGTCAAACGGCCCTCTCCTACAGGTGGCCAACCGCCGCCTGAATGACTTATCTACCTAGGCTGGCGTCTGCCGAAGCGTAGGTATGCATCTGATAATGCTTGGTAAAAGTAAGTAGACTCGACCAGGTGGGTGCCTGACACACCTGCTGAGCCGTAGCCTGGTGCCGTAATGCCCAGGATGCACCCACGGCTCTGGTAGAATGGGCCTTCGGCCTTGAGAGAACCAGAAGCCCAGTAGAACTGTAGGTTTCAAGAATTGGTTCCTCGAGCCCCCGAGCAAGGGTGGATCTGGAAGCTTGCGACTGTTTACGCCGACCAGCGACAAGGACAAAGAGTGCATCCGGGTGGCGCAGGAGCGCCATGCGGGAAGTAGAACCTGAGTGCTCTCACCAGAACCAACAGATGCAAATCTTTCTGAAATTGATGGACTGGACGAGGACACAAAGAAGGTGAGGTGATATCCTGATTGATATGAAAATGGGATACCACCTTAGGGAGAAATTCCGGAACCGGACGCAGAACTACCCTGTCCTGGTGAAGGACCAGGAAGGGAGTTTGTATGAGAGCGTTGCTAGCTCGGAAACTCTCCTAAGAGACGAGACCGTTACTAGAAGGCCACTTCCCGTGAAAAACGGGAAGGGAGACATCCTTCAAAGGCTCGAAAGGCGGCATCTGGAGAGCAATTAGAACCTTGTTCAGATCTCAGGGCTCTAACGGCCGCTTGTACGGAGTGCTGAGAAGACAAACTCCCCGTAGGAACGTGCGTACCTGAGGAAGTCGTCGTTTCTGAAAAAATACAGATAGCGCTGAGACTTGTCCCTAAAGGGAACTGAGCGACAACCCATTTTCCTACCTAGATTGCAGGAAGGAAGGAAACATAGACGATGCAACCGGCCAGGGAGAAACACCCTGCGCCGAGCACCGAGATAAGAACATCTTCCACGTCCTGTGGTCAATCTTGGCGGACGTTGGTATGCTAGCCTGTCTCATGGTGGCAACCACGTCCTGAGGTAATCCTGACGACACTAGGTTCCAGGACTCAATGCCACACCATCCGGTTGAGGGCCGTAGAATTCAAATGGAAGAATGGCCCTTGAGACAGCCAGTCTGATTGGTCTGGTAGTGCCCCCGGTTAGCCTACCGTGAGGCACCACAGAACCGAGTACCACAACATCCTCGGCCAATTTGTAGCGACGAGGATGGCGCGGCCGCAGTCGGTCTTGATCTAGCGCAGTACTCTGGGCAACAATGCCAGAGGTGGCACCTAAGGTAGCTGGAACTGCGACCAATGCTGAACTAAGGCGTTTGCCGCCAGAGCTCGATGATTGTGAAACCGTGCCATGAAGCTGGCACATTGTTGTTGTGCCGTGACGCCATTAGATCGACGTCCGGCCTCTGTCAGCGGCGCCAGATCTCCTGAAACCCGTCCGGGTGAGGAGACCATACTCTTTCGGCCACACCTCAGCGACTTAGGAAGTCAGCTTCCTAGTTTCCACACTTGGTATGCCACCGCTGTGGAGCTGTCCGACTGAAGTCGGATATGCTTGCTTTCCAGCCGCTGTTGGAAGGATTGTAGGGCAAGATACACTGCTCTGTGTTCAAGAACATTGATCTGAAGAGTGGACTCTTGCTGAGTCCACGTACCCTGAGCGCTGTAGTGGAGAAAAACTGCTCCCCACCCTGATAGACTCGCGTCTGTCGTAACTATCGCCCAGGACGGGGATAGGAAGGACCTTCTTTTTGACCAAGAGGTGAGAAGAAGCCACCACCGTAGAGATTCCTTGGCCGCCTGAGAAAGAACGACGACTCTGTTGAGTGACGTCGACTCCTCGTCCCATTGGCGGAGAATGTCCCATTGTAGTGGACGCAGTAAAACTGCGCGAAAGGAACTGCCTCCATTGCTACCATCTTACGTAGGAAGTGCATGAGGCGTCTCAATGTGTGCGACTGGTTCTTAAAGAAGAGCTTGCAGCCCGTAGTGAATGCTGTTTGTCTAGCGGCAGCTTCACTATCGCTGAGAGAGTAAGAAACTCTATGCCTAGATATGTTATCGATAGGGTCGGGGTCGGATCTGACTTTAAAAAGTTGATGATCCACCCAAAACTCTAGAGAGTCTCCAGCGCAACGTTCGGGCAGTGTTGGCATGTTTCCTAAGAGAGTGCCTTGACAAGTAGATCGTCTAAATACGGGACCACAGAGTGACCCTGAGAGTGCAGGACTGTGACTACTGCTGCCCTGACCTTGGCGAAGACCAGTTGGACTGTCGCTAGCCGGAAGGTAGAGCTACGAACAGAGGGTGTTCGCCTCCTATAACGAAGCGTAGAAACGCTAGTGCTCTGGATCAATCGGCACGTGTGGATAAGCATCCTTGATGCCTAATGATGCTAGGAAATATCCTTGGGACCTTGAGGCGATGACATGGCGGAGGGATTCCATCCGGAACCGCCTGGTGTCCACGAGCTTGCTGAGCATTTTTAGATCCAGAACGGGACGGAACGGCCCGTTGTTATAGGTACCGCAAAGAATTTGGGGTAAAAACCGTGACCTTGTTCCTGAAGAGGAACGGGGGTCATCACTCTTTCTGCCTATAGAGTGCACCCTGTTTGCAGAAGAGCAGCGGCCCGGCCGGGAGGTGGAGAAATTCTGAAGAATCGAGTTGGAGGACGAGAAGTGAGCTCTATCCTGTACCCGTGAGACAGAATGTCTCACACTCAATGGTCATTGACCTATGGCAGCTAAATATCGCCAAGGCGGGAGAGCCTGCTACCGACCGAGGCCGCAAGTCATGAGGAAGCCGCCTTGGAAGCGGGTTTTCAGACTGTCGCTTTTTTGGGCGAGACTGAGCCCGCTAAGAATCTTAGCTCCTCTGATCCTTTTGAGTCCACATTGGACGAGGAAAAATGGGACCTGCCCGAGCCTCGAAAAGGCCGAAAACCCCGACTGCCTCTTGCTCTGTTGGGGTTTGTTGTGTCCGGGCTGAGGAAAGGATGAATCCTTACCCCTGGACTGTTTGATGGTTACATCCAACGCTCACCAAACAGTCGGTCAGCAGAAAAAGGCAACTGGTTAGGCAACCTTTTTTGGAAGCAGAATCTGCCTTCCATTCACTTAACGAGCAGACCAGGCTCTGCTTAAAAACACGGAGTAGCGGAGGCTACCGCCGCACGGTTCGCAGAGTCCAGGACAACCTGAATCGCGTAAGAAACAAATGCAGACATTTGAGAGGTTAAGGATGCCACCTGCGGCACAGATGTACGTGTAACCGTGTCAATCTGTGTAAGACAAGCTGAAATAGCTTGGAGTGCCCCAAGGGAGAGAATGCCGGAGCCAACGGTGCGCCGACAGCCTCATAGATGGCTTTCGACCAGAGATCCATCTGTCTGTCAGTGGCATCTTTGAGTTTGCAGTTCCATCTCCCACTGCAACTATGGATCTAGCTACAAGCCTGGAGATTGGAGGATGCCGCTCGGGACATTGGGTCCAGTCCTTGACCAAGTCAGGGGACAGGGATAACGTGTATCCTAAGCCGTTTGGAGAAGCGCATATCTGGATAAGCGTGGTGTTCCTGGACTGCCTCTCTGAAGGCAGAGTGGTCCAGAAAAATACGTGAAGCTGACTCCTCCACTGGAGGAGCTGTGAGAAATAACCCACATTCTATAGATGGACGCTATAAGATTATTTACTATGGCGTCACAATCAGGTGTATCCAGATTGAGAGCGGTCTCAGGATCAGAATCCTGAGCCGCTACTTCCGCCTCATTACACAGCGAGTCCTTCTGTTAGGACCCTGATGAAACCGAGGCCGCTCATAGCGAGCCCACTTAGGCTGTCTGGGACTGACGTCCGTGCAGAGCCGTGACTCTGGGATGCGTGTGACATTCCCGGAGCTGTTAGTTATTCACACTGAGGGGGGCCATGGATCAATGATTCAACAGTGCCCATATTGTGAGAGACATGTCCGGACTGCTAGGCTTCTAGTATCATAGCCATAGTCTCAGAAAAACTGTCAGTAAATACTGCAGACACCGTCCTCATCCCCTGGCCATTAGTGCATACAATGGGAGTCTATGTACCTGCCGGCCGTATAGCCGTACATGCTGTACCAGCTGTATAGAAAAACATGTGGTTCTGCACCTTTGTTTTACACAGAGAATATGCTGATAACTCCTCCGCATAATCCAGGAGGGTATATACAACGTGCGACCAAACAGTGCAATGTATATAGTACAAGCATATCTATAAGTGCACTTCTGCACTAGTGGGGTTAGCACCACAGGTGCTGCTTAACGCCTGTTACAGCGATTGTGTGACTATCAGAATGCCAGGGTCTTCCACACTTGTCTCTGTATCGTACAGAAACTGACACTAATGGCTGCCGGTGTCCTTGTAGAGAAGGAAGCCGTGGGCGTGCCTGAGAGAGTGCGGGAATCCGGATTCACAGTGCACACAGTGAGAGGGGTGGAGTATGCAAAACATACTCCAGCTCTCAGCTCTGCTTATGCAGCGTCACGCCCCTACCCTGACTGTCAGGGCTGTGGGCGGTAACGAAGGGAGACTAGGCCCAGAAGCCGGGGACTCGAGTTAACAGCGCGGCCGCCGTAAAAGCGCGGGCCGCGCTGAAGTCCCCGGCGCACCACAAGTGCCAGCCGCGCCGCAGTTCCAGCGGCCGGCGCGACCGATTCATAGAAGTGGCCAGCGTCCCGCCCCTGGCAGGTCTGGGGGCGGGAACGAACGGAAGCAGGCCGCAAAAGCCGGGGACTCTAGTTATCAGCGCGGCCGCCGTAAAAGCGCGGGCCGCGCTGAAGTCCCCGGCGCACCACAAGTGCCAGCCGCGCCGCTGCCAGCGGCCGGCGCGACCGATTCCTGGAAGTGGCCAGCGTCCCGCCCCTCTCCTGACTGGCAGGTCTGGGGGCGGGAACGAACGGAAGCAGGCCGCAAAAGCCGGGGACTCTAGTTATCAGCGCGGCCGCCGTAAAAGCGCAGGCCGCGCTGAAGTCCCCGGCGCACTACAAGTGCCAGCCGCGCCGCAGTCCCAGCGGCCGGCGCGACCAATTCCCATAAGTGAGCCTGCTTCAGCAAAGCTGAATGAGGCCATGGCACAGGCGCCGCAGCGCTGATGTCCCCCGGCGCACTACAACACCCAGCATGCTGCGGTGTGAGCGCCAAATGCACGGGGACACAGAGTACCTTGAGGAAGCAGGGCCATGTCCCTGATGTACTCCGCTCCATCCAGCATCTTCTCCAGGGGCTGTAGATGGAGCACGGTCTCAGTGCCTGGAGACCGGTAAATCCCACTTCACCCAGAGCCCTGTAAAAAGGGATGGGGAAGGAATCAGCATGTGGGCTCCTGCCGCCGTACCCGCAATGGGTACCTCAACCTTACAAACACCTCCGACATACAGTGGGGTGAGAAGGGAGCATGCTGGGGACACTATATGTGTCCTCTTTTCTTCCATCCGACATAGTCAGCAGCTGCTGCTGACTAAAAAGTGGAGCTATGCGTGGATGTGTTGCCTCCTTCGCACAAAGCACAAAACTGGTGAGCCAGTGATCCCACTGGGGGTGTATAGCCAGAAGGGGAGGGGCCTTACACTTTTAAGTGTAATACTTTGTGTGGCCTCCAGAGGCAATAGCTATACACCCAATTGTCTGGGTCTCCCAATGGAGCGACAAAGAAACTATTTCTAAAGATCCTTTTATAATATAATAATGAGGCCAGCGACTAGTCGCAAGGGCGTTGGTTCCCTTGGCTAGTAGAGCTCTCACCTCTGCTGACACCACTGGTTTTTGGCTCAGTGTGCACGATCAGAACGTCCCCTGACTTCCGGTCATGCGCACTACACCAGTTTGAAGCTGGGGTGCGTACACCCAGCTTGATAGTACGCATGAGTAGAAGTCCAGGACTTCTGATCATGCGCACTGCACCGAAAACCAGTGTTGGGCACGGTGGCAACAGAGAACTGGGAGTGGACCATGCATCTGACACTGCGCATTCATTATCATGTTAGTATGCCCACTGGGGTGTGCTGCTTACATGCTAAGGGGACTGACTAGCCAAGGGAAGTAGCGCACTTGCGACAAGTCCCCGTGCTCATTAGCATGTAATAAAGGATCTTTTGAAATACTCCTCCTAAAGATCTCTTTATCTATGCTATTGGATACAGGGACAATTAGGCAGGGATTAGCAATTTGCACCCAGAACTTGCACCTGACAGCTTCCCTTTAAAAAAAATATCATGTCTAACCAGTCTAGAAACTTTTTTTTATATTTTTCTGGGCATGGAGGGGATTGTTCAAAAGCTTTGATTGGAAATGGTGAGTGGTAAAATTGAACCTGCATTTGCATAATGCATGACCAAATCATAAATACAGAAAGATTTTCTCATTTGTATTTTTACTACACGTTAAAGGGGAGAACATGAAGACAATAAGTTACTGGAAACACATCGGCAAGGGTGCCCATAACGAAGCACACATAACGAAGCACACAACTAATGAATATAAAAGGATTTCTTTAGAATAAATTGTCCTGAGATAGTAAATGGTATAATACCCTGCATAAATCTCCATGTATGTGCCACTGTGTATGTTATTTCATGTCCTCACTCTTCTGCTTCCCTTTCAGGGATTATCTGCTGATGACTCCAATTTGGAATGCAACGTTGATGCAGAGAATGGCATTGTTATGGAGGGATACCTGTTTAAACGAGCCAGCAATGCTTTCAAAACCTGGAACAGGTAATAACATGAGCACAAGGTGCATTGTGGTTGGACATGAATCACCAAATGAAGAGACTCTGACTTTGTAGGTACAGTTCACACTGGCTGAAAGAAGGCATCAGCACAGAACTATGAAATGCCACGTTTTCTTTTTTTTATGGCTTTAGCTGCAATCTTTTATTTCTGATGTCATGCCGCTGCTCTTATTTTGCATTTCACTCCTTCTCCTCCTTTTTTAGTATGTTTTAATCCTGCCCCATTTTTTCACATGACAGGAAAAAGCCAGACCACACCAGGTATCAACCAGCCTCTTCTCCCCCCTCCATGTGTTCCCTGTGGCACGCACCCCTCACTGTGAACCCTGTACTTAGATCACCTGCAATGGATGGATCTCATACTTGGAAAATAGATTTGATTATTTCCCTATATATTTTTTTTTTTAATTCAGCGACCCAGAGTGAATCTGAAGTGCTCTGGGTTCCTGTATTCTGTATTTGCGTGGTGTTTTACCTCTGGCTATTCCACTATAGTATTTTGCAGAGATGCCACCACTATTTTACTGACTTGAGCACAAAAGACCTCAATGAACAGCTACAAAAAATGACTTAATTGTAATTTGCCAGAGAATTTTGCATGAAGAACTTCCAAACCAGTTTCTAAATTTTTTTTTTTCATTCTTTCTTGGAAGCTCTCGTAAAATAGTCTCCATTGCATGTTGTCTTTTCCACAGGGTTGCATATTCTGCTTGTGCTTGCAGCAAATCTTTTCTTGGGGAACCTGTCAGCAGGTTTTTGCTATTTAACCTGAGAACATAACTGGGCAGAGACCCTGATTCCAGCTATGTCAGTTACTCGACTACTTGTTGTAGTTTTGATACAAATCAGTGTTTTATCAGTAGGAGATTATCACTAGAGGACTTGTTGGGTCATGCCATGTAGTCCTCATGAGCTGTGTAACTCTGCCCCCACCATTGATAAGCAGCTTTCTGTCACTATACGTTGGCAGATTTCTGTGTACAATCAGTGGTGAGGGGAGGTCATCTAGATCTGCAGTAGAAAATATAGTGGTTTTAGCAACATTTCACCAAGTCACTCAGTTTGTGATAAATCGCTGGAATCTGGGTCTCTGTCCCTATTTCATTCTGCTCTAAAATTACATAGCAAAATCCTAGTGACAAATTCCTTTTTATCTTTTATGTTACTAATACACAGTTACCTGAAATCTTGCATTACATGGAAATATTCATTCATTACAAAGTTTGCACAGTTTTAATTATTAGCCGATGTTGTCATTTAATTTTCCTGGACTGCTGGATGGTAGAAATGCCAAGAATTCCAAACAATCCAGATATATATAATATAATAAAATATATTTTTTCATGTTTAGAATTTGACTTCATGCAAATTTCAATGTACTTTAAAAGAACCTGTCACCTTAAAAATGCTATCCCATCTTCAGGCAGCTTATTATAGAGCAAGTGGAGCTGAACAGACTGATATGTAGTTTATGAGAAAAGATGCAGTATAGATTGTGTTCTAATCATTTAAATAGAACCACCTGTCGGGTCCCCTATGCCCTCCAGCCCAGCAGCATTCATACCTGTATACCCGAATTCCCTGCCTAACCAGTTCTGTATAACGCTATTCACTAATATGAATGATTAAAAATACGACTTATAAACCTCACTGTCCCTATGCTAATTAGTCCTGGGGCATTAGTTCCCTAGACTAGTTGGCCCTCTTTCCATGTTATCATGCCCCTATGGGCATAATAAGATGATTTCTACGATCCTGCGTCTCCGCCAGCTCCTGGAAATCTCGCACATCCGCTCTGCTCGTTTTGGGAGCTTCACTGCGCCATTGAAGCCAGTTGTATGCTTCCCAGCTTCATTAGGCACACTGCGCATGACTGGACATTCAGAAGACGTGTAAGTGAGCGGTCTTCTGAACTTTCGGTCATACGCAGTGCGCCTAATGAAGCCGGGAAGTGTCCACCCTGCATCTGAGGTGCACGGACGTGGCCGAAGTGAGCTGCACACATGCGCGATATTGCCATTAGCTGACAGTGATGCCTGCTCGTGGAGGGACTAGTGGGGAACTGATTTGACTACTCAAGGCCCTAATTAGCATAGGGAAAGTAAGGTTTATAAGTAGTTTTTTAAACATTCATATTAGTAAATAGCGTTATACAACGCTGGTTAGGGAGAGGATTTGGGCATACAGGTATGAATGCTGCTGGGCTGGAGGGCATAGGGGACCTGACAGGTTCCCTTTTAATCCTCTGCTCTTTCTGATTATTTGATCCAGTGGGCTGTCATCAGTGATTGACAACTACATCTGTATACACAGTTATACAAAGGAAGCTGTAAATCAAAGATAGGACCGCCCACAGGACTACAAATCCCAGAAAAAGCGGATTAAACACGGGTTATATATATTTTTTTTTTTCTGTCCAAACTATATATATCAATCTGCTCTGCTCCATAACCTGATTCCTGCGGAGTGGCCGGCATTCTCATGGTGAAAGGGTCCCTTTAATCAAAGTCATTAAATTGCCCAGTCATACAAAATAACAATATTACTAATTTGGATTACCCTGTTCATTTTTAATTACCTTCTACTATAAGAAGAAAGCTATAACAAATCTGTGATTAGACGTGATACTACTAATCCAACCAATATTTTAACTCCGTTGTGTTTTTGTGTGCTGGAGTGTGGTTTCGTCTTTTCTCCTGTCACTCTTTCCCTTTGCCGCCTGCTACAGTGTTTTCCGCTCTTTCCGTGCATGTTGATGCTTTCCATTTCCTCTCCCGCCTTAGTATTTCCTCTTTTACTTCCAGCCGAGAAGTATAGGAAAACTGCCAGATTGCTGCCTTTAGTGCTTTGGGGTCTAATGCCAAAACTTTATTATTACCCATATCTACTCTGAGTCTGTGGTTGTAACAAACATTTTGTCTGTTGCCTTGTATGACTTTTAATATTTTGTATTTTACATATGCATTGTGTAATGGTGTATTTTCAATGAAGAAAGCCATTTCTGCGTTTACTTGCACAACTCAAATTTATCCTGCTGGACTAAGATCGAATTAATCACCAGCAAAATATTGAAAGCTAAAAAATTGGATGTTTAATATCATGGATTGCATTTTGCAATTGCCCTGGCAGGTATTCGTTTCCCATATTTAGGGGGAACCCAGAGGCGATTCTTAGTTTTCCATGTTGGCTCTCCCAGTTGGCTGACAGCAGGGTTATATTAAAGGGAATCTGTGAATAGGATATCACAACCCAAACTATTTGTCTGCATAATGCTCTTTCAAAGACTAATAATTATTATTATTATTATTATAATAATAATAATTTTACCCACTTATATAGCGCTATTAATTCCACAGCGCTTTAAACATAAGCATCACTGTCGCCATCAGGGCTCATAATCTACATTCCCTATCAGTATATCTTTGGAGAGTGGGAGGAAACCCAACCCACGCAAACATACAAATGCCTTGCAGTTTTCGTCCTTAGTGGGGTTTGAACCCAGGACTGCAGTGCTAACTACTGAGCCCGTGTGCTGCCCAGCAATACCTTTAGGCTGGAGTCACACTTGTGAGAGACTCGCACGAGTCTCACATCGCATCACCCGGCATGGCCACACACTCTCCTGACAGGAGCGGGTCAGCTGCATGTATTTCTTTGCAGCTGAGACGTTTCTGTGCGGATAGCTGCAGGCCATGTCGGGTGATGCGATGTGAGACTCGCGCGAGTCTCTCACAAGTGTAACTCCAGTCGTACATGGACAGTCTGTTACTCCTTTACTGAGAAATCAGCTTTTGTATTGATATGCAAATGAGGCCTGTGTCAACTCAGGTCTGTTCCCCTCTTGGTTGATGGCTGCTTTGCCTGAAGTCACACCGCATAGAGGCCGTCAGTCAAGCAAGTGAAGGTGCTGCGGAAAATAGAGCTGGAGTGACAGAGGATTCAGATCTACAGCCTCGTTTGCATATCAATACAAAAGCTGATTTATCCATAACAGAGGATTGAACTGACTGTGTAAAGATATCACTGGACTTGTCTTTGAAAGGGCTACATGCATTTATAAATAATTTATGGGCTAAAATCCTGGTGACAGATTCCTTTTAAAGGTTACATCTCATTATAAAGCTGAGGACAGATCACACCAATTTCAATAGGTTGATGTGGCAGGTGTGTATGATCATCTCTGTACAACACTGCACAATATGTTTGCCTTATTTAAGCAACATAAATAAATGAGGAAAGTTTAAACCCTCTTTTCCCCACAGTGAGGTAACGGAGAATGCAATAAACACTCCCATGGTCATGGCGTTATCTGCAGACACATTTCCAAAGTGGTTGCTGTAAAGTGAATCTCCAAACTAGGGAAGCTTAGGCAGTATGACTGCCTTTAAAATCCTTAGAAAAGAAATGAACAATCCTAAACCAAAAGTAAATCAGAAGAAAAAACATTTTGGCTTTTATGTGTAAAAAAAAAAAACAAAAAAACATAAAAAACCTCTTTAGGTGATCGTCGCTTTAAGGCTGGGGCCACACGGGGACTACTGCGATCCCCTTGCATGAGACTCGGCTCGTGCTGGCAGTACAGCAGAGCCGAGTCTCATGCTTGTGTCCTTGTAACTGAGGTCCGTTCGTGCGAGCAGACCTCAGCTGCAGGGGGCGGGCCGGCACTCAGGAGGGGAGGGAGGGATTTCTCTCCCTCTCGCCTGTGTAGCCGGCTATAGACATTCTCGCTCTGCACGCACGGTACACCGATGTACCACGAGTGCAGTGCGATTTTTCTCTCGCCCCATTCACTTGAATGGGTGCGAGAGAAAGAGACTCAACTTACAATTGCAGCATGCTGCGATTGTTTTCTCGGTCCGATTAGGGCTGAGAAAATAATCGCTCATGTGTGCTGTCACACAGGCTAGAATTGGTCCGAGTGGAATGCGATGTTTTATCGCACTCCACTCGCACCGATTTTCTCGCCGTGTGGCTTAGGCCTAACCGAAACGCACTTAAGCATAATCTACAAGGCATCACACCGTATATGTTTTTACCTAGATTTTTTTTTTTTTAAAAAATCCTTGATCTGTATCAAATGATATCTGCCTCATACATATCCAGATAGCAGAACTAAAATAGAGAATTATTGAGAGCACACTTAGAAATGATCCAGCAGAGGATTACATTTCTTCAGAATGGCTTTGTATTTTGTTTAACTTTTCTCTTCATATCACTTAAAAGCACATTAAATTTCCAGGTCAACTTTTCTAGTTAATCCTAGTGTAATATATAAGGTTGTCCTCTGATTAAATAATGTTATTATTTTGGGCTTGGAGTTATAAATTAGCATTTGCTATACTTGCCCTATGCTGCTCCTACAAAGCCTCTCCCTGACGCTGCCTCCAGTCTTTATTGATGAGCTGATATCACGACTACACCACATGCATCTAGTCAATGGGCTTAGTGGTTTCGTGCGTCAACATGACCACCAAACCTGGTGATTGGCTGCAGCTGTCACATCCTGTGAAGTTATGATATCTCTGCTTCAGCCTGTAAATAAAGACTGGTGGCAGTGGCTGAAAGGCATTGCTGGAGGACCAATGGTGAGTTATAAAGATATTTGTAACCTGCCCCCCAAACCCATACTCCAAGCCCATAGTGTAAAATAAAAAAACAAGGAGAAGCCCACTTAGTCTAGTAGCTGTTTTTATTTTTAGTTATTAGTTAGGCAACATCCTTTTCTAAGCTACTCTGCTATTGTCTGGTTGGTGGTTAACAGCGTACTATCACATTGTACTAATTGTTTGTATTAACTATCCTGTAATACGTCTTATGGATGTAGAACGCGGCTCATTCAAATATTTTTTTTCCCCCACTTCCATATGTGCAGACGCTGGTTTTCAATACAGAATAATCAACTTGTATACCAGAAGAAATTTAAGGTGAGCTGTAAATAGTAATGTTGTAAAGTTTAAAAAGACCTACTTCAGGAGCAATGCTGTACTGTCTGCATATATGGATTTTTCTCATCCTTAAAGCGCATCAAAACTACATTCTCAGGTCTCTTTACTTTTTTTCTTTTCTTCATAGGATAATCCTACTGTTGTTGTTGAAGACTTGCGTCTATGCACAGTGAAACACTGTGAAGATATTGAGAGACGCTTCTGCTTTGAAGTGGTTTCTCCTACTAAGTAAGTATTTTGTATTGGAGGATTTACAAACACTCATGGTAGAACCATTTGGATTTGTATACGTCTAAGCTCCGTGTATTTATGAAAGCTTCTGTTAGATGTAGCTTTGATTTAAAGAGTTACCGTTGTGTTAATTACTTCTCCATAAATGAAAGACTTTTTTTGAAAAAATTAAATAAATTATACACCTTTAAATATTAAACATTTTTAAAATACCTTTATTTTGCAAAAACGTATGCTTTATCTATTGCACTCAGGATTTTAAAGATGGCAACTACTATAAATCACAACCCGTCCTAGATTTTAGAGGACATGCAGTAGGACGGGGTGTGTAAAGAACATCTGCTCAAAACAGAGGTCAGAGCAGCATCCTGTCAGGCATCATGAACACACATTCCTTTGTTCAGTCAACCTGACAGGACACTGAGTAGATTGGACCAAAGCAGAAGGATAAGTACCTGACCGTTTTAGTGCATCTGGCTCATGCTTCATGCTGCCCTTCCTACTGCTTGTCTTCTAAAATCTAGCATCGGCTGCTCAAATTTATGGCAGTTATCATCTTTTGAAATCTTTACAGAGCACAATAAATAAAACATACCTTATTGCTTTTAACTTGCAGATATGAGGTTAATTTGCAGGTTAATAATGTTTGGAACCTTCTTGGCTCCGCACTGAGAGCCCCACTGCTGGAGGAAATTAACTTAATTCCTCCCAGCAGCTGTCATCTTTCAGACATAGGGGTGGTGTCGGCATGGTGTCAGTCACCTTTCAGTGTATAGTCAGTGACTGCTGTAACCATGCCTCCGGCACTGACTGATAGCCGCCTCTAATGTGAATGTAGACTTTCCCATTTGGTTCTCATAAAGTTGTACAAAAAAAACTTTCGTTTCAGGAAGAGCGGTTCTGCCTCTAGCTCCTCTTCCTCTCTACATAGAATTTTAAAAGGACCAACTGTCATCTGCTATCTCAGTAAAATATGAACTTCTATCTTCATTGAATACAGATTTTACCAATTAATTACGAATGAAAACTTTAATCCAGGAGGATAACAAAAGCAAATTTCTCTAAGATCTATTATAAAGTTGCTTATTTTAATGTGTACTGTTGATGTATGTCATACAAATTAAAATGACGGTTACTCTTATTAAGTTTTAATTTCTAATTTTCAAAACATGCAGTTTATTGGGGCAAAGCCATACAGGGTACTATTGGTGTGACCAAGAGCTACACAGAGAGAGGTTTAGGCACGATTTTCTACTTGATTCTTAAAGGAGTTCTCTAGGAGTGCAAAAACTAGCTTAAGTAAATTCACAGTTTATTAGCAAATCACAAATAATTTTGTTTTTGAAGGTGATCGCTTAAATGTCTGCTGCCATTTCACTCAGAAACCGGTCCTCAAATGTTAGGACAGATGCTCATGAGCATGTCCAGTAGAAGATCCTTCCCTTCGCTTCATGTGTAGGAAGTTGTTCTCCAAGTGTATATTCTGATATTCTTTAACCCCTTAATGACAGCGGGCAGTAATATTACATCCTAGCGGTCATAATGTTAATCCCCACGGACTGCTGCAAGCAGATTTATACAGCTAACATGTGCCTGCTAGGCACAAGTGGAATCTTGTTCTGCCCGTGCCCTTTAACCCCTTAAATGTTCTCAATATGTGACAGCACCATTATAATAACAAACGCGCTATAACTTACTAGTCCCCCTAGTTCGCTAGGGGGACTAGTAAAATAAAAAAAGTGTAAAAAAAAAATAAAAAACCTTAAAAGTTCAAATCACTCACCTTTTGCCTCATTGAAAATGAAAGGGTAAAAAAATACCAAATGTGTGTATCGTCGCGTTCAGAAATGCCCGATCTATGAAAATATAAAATCAATTAACCTGATCGGTATACAGCGTAGCGGCAAAAACATTCTAAATGCCAAAATTACGTTTTTTGGTCGCCACAAATTTTGCGCAAAATGCAGTAAAAATGATAGTGATAAAAATGTCAGATCGAAACACAAAAAATAAGCCATCACTGAGCCATAAATCCCGAAAAATGAGAACACTACGGGTCGCAGAAAATGGCGCAAAATGTACGCCATTTTTTTCGGACAAACTTGTTTTTTGTTTTAACCCCTTAGATAAAAGTAAACCTATACATCTTTGGTGTCTACAAACTCGCACCGACCTTAGGCATCACAGTGACACATCAGTTTTACCATATAGGGAACACAGTGAATAAAATATCTCGAAACAATCGTGCAATTGCACTGCAGTTTTTCCGCATTTGGATTGTTTTTTTGCTGTTTTCCAGTACACAATATGGTAAAACTGATGGTTTCAATTTAAAAGTACAGCTCGTTCTGCAATAAACTCACATGACCATATTGACTGAAAAATAAAAAAGTTATGGCTCTCGGAAGAAGTATGGCGAAAAAAAAAAAACGGAAAGCGCAAAAGCGGCCAGTTGTGAAGGGGTTAACACTGAAGATACCATACACCCTGTGCTACTGATCTAATACTAGCGATACCAGGGATACTGAGGTAAGAAGCTGTCCACCCGATTTATCTGATCTAATGGTGGAGAAACCAGGGGTGCTGAGATAAGATTCTGCTCACATTACTTTCCATTTCTTTGTCGCTCCATTGGGAGACCCAGACAATTGGGTGTATAGCTTCTGCCTCCGGAGGCCACACAAAGTATTACACTTTAAAAAGTGTAACCCCTCCCCTCTGCCTATACACCCTCCCGTGCATCACGGGCTCCTCAGTTTTGTGCTTTGTGTTGAAGGAGGCACACATTCACTCAAGCTCCACATTTTAGTCAGCAGCAGCTGCTGATTATATCGGATGGAAGAAAAGAGGGCCCCAGGGCTCCCGGCATGCTCCCTTCTCACCCCACTAAGTCGGCGGTGCTGTTAAGGTTGAGGTACACATTGCGGGTACAGAGGCTGGAGCCACATGCCCTTTTCCTTCCCCATCCCTTAGAGGCTCTGGGAGAAGTGGGATCCTAACCGGTCATCCAGGCACTGGGACCGGGCTCCCTCCGCAGCCCCTGTGGGAATCTGCCGGACAGGAGACTTAATATCATCAGGGACAGGCCCTGCATCCAAAAGGTACTCTGTGTCCCCTTGGGGACGGTGTATGGAGCGCTCGTGTCACTGACACTGCAGCTGCTGCTGTATTTTTAGGACGGCCGGGACTACCGCGCCGACCGTGCCTGTTTGTCGGCCGCGGTATTAAATTTAGTCCCCGGCTTCTGCGGCCTAGTACCATAACTCCCGCCCCCGGGCCTGCCAGTCAGGGGTAAGGGCGGGACAGTCGACCTGACGTCGACAGTGAGGGCTGGAGCATACTTTGGTGTCCTCCTCCCCCTTCACTGATCACTGTGGGGCACCAGATTCCCGCACTTTATTAGTCGCCGCCCACGGCCCCCTCCTCACCTGAGAGCTCCGGCAGCCATTTTTACAATCATTCTGCCGGTGAAGGATTTCAGGAAGAGCTCTGCAGCTCTGGGAGGCCCAAGGCAGGGAATCTGGTGGACACACAACCGCTTTGGGCGGTCGGTAAGCCACACCGGTCACCGGTGCTGGTCCCCCCCAGGGTGCCGAAGTGTATATATTTATATATATATCTATATATATATCTGTATACATTTTCTCTGTTCGGCCGCATTGTTTTTGCTTTTGGCTATATACCCTCAGTGATCACTCTCAGAGGAGACAACAGCATGTCGTCCGCAAAGAGCAAGGGTGCCAAGACACAGGGTTATTTTGCAACCTGTACCTCCTGTGCGGCTATGTTACCTGCAGGTTCCACCTACCCGCACTGTGAGCAATGCTCGGCCCCTGTTGCACTCGCTCAGCCGGAGCCTCGGGCACTGGTGGGGCCCTCGGCTCAGGTAGAACCCCCGGCCTCCACTGTCCAGGTGGCAGGGACAGAGTTTGCAGCTTTGGCTGAGAAACTCTCTGAGTCGCTGTCACAATCCATGGCTCAGTCTATGGACAGATGGTCTGCTAAGATACTAGAAGCTTTGCAGTCCAGATCGGTCCTTACACAGGCCTCGGGCACTGTGAGTTCATCGCCCCCAGGCCCCTCTCGGTCTGCGCAGCAGCGTGCTCCTGGGGTGACACCTGAGTCTCACGGGGAGGACTCCGACACGGACCGCAGTCCCAGACCGGCTAAGCGGGCTCGCTGGGAACCTTCCCCGACTTCATCACGTTGTTCGGGGTCTCAGCTTGAGGACTCTCTGGAGGATGAAGCGGAGGTCGCAGCTCAGGGCTCTGACCCTGACGTTGCTCTCAATCTTGATACACCGGAAGGGGACGCCATAGTAAATGATCTTATAGCGTCCATCAACCAGGTGCTAGATCTTTCTCCCCCACCTCCACCTATAGAGGAGTCTGCTTCGCAGCAGGAGAAACACCAGTTTAGGTTTCCTAAACGTACACTGAGTGCGTTCTTCGATCACTCTAACTTCAGAGATGCTGTCCAGAAGCACAGAGTATTTCCGGACAAGCGCTTTTCTAAGCGTCTTAATGACACACGCTACCCTTTTCCTGCTGACGTAGTTAAGGGTTGGGCTCAATGTCCCAAGGTGGATCCTCCAGTCTCTAGACTGGCGGCTAGATCCGTAGTATCAGTGGCAGATGGTTCATCGCTCAAGGATGCCACTGACAGGCAGATAGAACTCCTGATGAAATCCATCTATGAAGCCATAGGCGCGTCTTTTGCCCCAGCCTTTGCAGCAGTGTGGGCACTCCAGGCTATCTCAGCTTGTCTATCTGAGATTAATGCGGTCACACGTACCTCTGCTCCGCAAGTTGCGTCTTTGACTTCTCAGGCGTCTGTTTTTTCATCCTACGCCATGAATGCCGTCCTGGACTCTGCGAGCCGTACAGCGGTAGCGTCCGCCAATTCGGTGGCAGTCCGCAGGGCCATGTGGCTACGCGAATGGAAGGCAGACTCTGCTTCCAAGAAGTTCCTAACCGGTTTGCCATTTTCTGGCGACCGTTTGTTTGGCGAGCAATTGGATGAAATTATTAAGCAATCCAAGGGAAAGGATTCGTCCTTACCCCAGTCCAAGCCAAACAGACCACAGCAACGAAAGATTCAGTCGAGGTTTCGGTCCTTTCGGCCCTCAGCCAAGTCCCAATCCTCCACGTCCAACAGGCCTCAGAAGGGCCAGAGGAACTCTTATGCATGGCGGTCTAAGTCACGTCCTCCAAAGACCGCCGGAGGCACCGTCTCCAAGGCGGCCTCCTCATGACTTTCGGCCTCCACAAACCGCATCCTCGGTCGGTGGCAGGCTCTCCCGCTTTTGCGACGCCTGGTGGCCACATGTCCAAGACCGATGGGTGAGAGACATTCTGTCTCACAGTTACAGGATAGAGCTCAGCTCTCGTCCTCCGACTCGTTTTTTCAGAACATCTCCGCCCCCCGAGCGAGCCGATGCAATTTTTCAGGCGGTGAACACTCTGAAGACAGAAGGAGTTGTGATCCCCGTTCCCCTTCAAGAACGTGGTCGCGGCTTTTACTCCAACTTGTTCGTGGTGCCAAAAAAGGACGGATCATTCCGTCCTGTTCTGGACCTCAAACTGTTCAACAGACACGTGAGAACCAGACGGTTTTGCATGGAATCTCTCCGCTCGGTCATCGCTTCGATGTCACAAGGAGACTTCCTAGCATCAATCGACATCAGGGATGCTTATCTCCATGTGCCGATTGCACCCGAGCATCAACGCTTCCTGCGTTTCGCCATCGGGGACGAACACCTTCAGTTTGTGGCACTGCCTTTCGGCCTAGCGACAGCCCCACGGGTCTTCACCAAGGTCATGGCATCCGTGGTGGCGGTCCTACACTCTCATGGCCACTCGGTGATCCCTTACTTAGACGATCTCCTAGTCAAGGCTCCCTCCCGGGCGGCATGCCAACACAGCCTGACCATTGCTCTGGAGACTCTCCAGAGATTCGGGTGGATCATCAATTTCCCAAAGTCAAAATTGACACCGACCCAATCACTGACGTACCTCGGGATGGAGTTTCATACTCTCTCAGCAATAGTCAAGCTTCCGCTGGACAAACAGCGTTCGCTGCAGACAGGGGTGCACTCTCTTCTTCGGGCACAGTCACACCCTTTGAGGCGCCTTATGCACTTCCTGGGGAAGATGGTGGCAGCAATGGAGGCAGTCCCCTTTGCGCAGTTTCATCTGCGTCCACTCCAATGGGACATTCTCCGCAAATGGGACAGGAGGTCGACGTCCCTAGACAGGAACGTTTCTCTTTCTCTGGCAGCCAAAACCTCTCTTCAGTGGTGGCTTCTTCCCACTTCTCTGTCGAAGGGAAAATCCTTCCTGCCCCCATCCTGGGCTGTGGTCACGACGGACGCGAGTCTGTCAGGGTGGGGAGCGGTTTTTCTCCACCACAGGGCTCAGGGAACCTGGACTCCGACAGAGTCCTCCCTTCAGATCAATGTTCTGGAGATAAGGGCAGTGTATCTAGCCCTAAAGGAGTTCCATTGGTGGCTGGAGGGCAGGCAGATCCGCATACAGTCGGACAACGCCACGGCGGTTGCGTACATCAACCACCAGGGCGGCACACGCAGTCGTCAAGCCTTCCAAGAAGTTCGGCGGATTCTGCTGTGGGCGGAGGCCACAGCATCCACCATTTCCACAGTTCACATCCCGGGCGTAGAAAACTGGGAAGCAGACTTTCTCAGTCGCCAGGGCATGGACGCAGGGGAATGGTCTCTTCACCCGGACGTGTTTCAAGAGATCTGTTGCCGCTGGGGAACGCCGGACGTCGACCTCATGGCGTCTCGGCACAACAACAAAGTCCCGGCATTCATGGCACTGTCTCAAGATCACAGAGCTCTGGCGGCGGACGCATTAGTTCAGGATTGGTCGCAGTTTCGACTGCCTTATGTATTTCCTCCTCTAGCAATGCTGCCCAGAGTGTTACGCAAAATCAGGTCCGACTGCCGCCGCGCCATCCTCGTCGCTCCAGACTGGCCGAGGAGGTCGTGGTACCCGGATCTGTGGCACCTCACGGTGGGTCAACCGTGGGCACTCCCAGACCGCCCAGACTTGCTGTCTCAAGGGCCATTTTTCCATCTGAATTCTGCGGCCCTCAACCTGACTATGTGGCCATTGAGTCCTGGCTCTTAGCGTCTTCAGGGTTATCTCAAGATGTCATTGCCACTATGAGACAGGCCAGGAAACCAACGTCCGCCAAGATCTATTACAGGGCTTGGAGGATCTTTTTATCCTTGTGCTCTGATAAGGGTTTTTCCCTCTGGCCGTTTACCTTGCCCACTTTTCTTTCCTTCCTTCAATCAGGAATGGACAAGGGTTTGTCGCTCGGTTCTCTCAAGGGACAAGTATCGGCGCTTTCCGTGTTTTTTCAAAAGCGTCTAGCCAGGCTTCCGCAGGTCCGCACGTTCCTGCAGGGAGTTTGCCACATAGTCCCACCTTACAAGAGGCCGCTGGAACCATGGGATCTTAACAGAGTGCTAAAGGCTCTTCAGAAACCACCTTTCGAGCCACTGCGGGATGTCTCTCTATCACGTCTTTCGCAGAAGGTGGCATTTCTAGTGGCAGTTACATCGCTCCGTAGAGTGTCGGAGTTGGCAGCGCTGTCATGCAAAGCCCCCTTCCTGGTTTTTCACCAGGATAAGGTGGTTTTGCGTCCGGTCCCGGAATTTCTCCCTAAGGTGGTATCCCCTTTTCATCTCAATCAGGATATCTCCTTACCTTCATTTTGCCCTCATCCAGTTCACCAATGTGAAAAGGATTTGCACTTGCTAGATCTGGTGAGAGCACTCCGGCTCTACATTTCTCGCACGGCGCCCCTGCGCCGTTCAGATGCGCTCTTTGTCCTTGTCGCTGGCCAGCGTAAGGGTTCGCAGGCTTCCAGGTCAACCTTGGCTCGGTGGATCAAGGAACCGATTCTTGAAGCCTACCGTTCTTCTGGGCTTCCGATTCCTTCAGGGCTAAAAGCCCATTCTACCAGAGCCGTGGGTGCATCCTGGGCATTGCGGCACCAGGCTACGGCTCAGCAGGTGTGTCAGGCGGCTACCTGGTCGAGTCTGCACACTTTCACGAAACACTATCAGGTGCATACCTATGCTTCGGCAGATGCCAGGCTAGGTAGGCGAGTCCTTCAGGCGGCGGTTGCCCACCTGTAAGAAGGGGCCGTTTTCGGCTCTTTTTATCGAGGTATTCTTTTACCCACCCAGGGACTGCTTTTGGACGTCCCAATTGTCTGGTTCTCCCAATGGAGCGACAAAGAAGAAGGGAATTTTGTTTACTTACCGTAAATTCCTTTTCTTCTAGCTCCTATTGGGAGACCCAGCACCCGCCCCTGTTCCCTTCGGGCTGTTGTTCTTTTGTGTACACATGTTGTTCATGTTGAGTTGTTCGTTTGGTTCATGGTTCAGTTCTCCGAACATCCTTCGGATTGAATTTGCCTTAGACCAATTTATAAGTTTCCTCCTTCCTGCTTTTGCACCAAAACTGAGGAGCCCGTGATGCACGGGAGGGTGTATAGGCAGAGGGGAGGGGTTACACTTTTTAAAGTGTAATACTTTGTGTGGCCTCCGGAGGCAGAAGCTATACACCCAATTGTCTGGGTCTCCCAATAGGAGCTAGAAGAAAAGGAATTTACGGTAAGTAAACAAAATTCTCTTCTTTGTCTATTGTTATAATATGGAAATACCTGGAGAGCTGAAATAAGACAAGGTTGTTCATACTGCTGTCTGCCTTGTCTTTCTGGTCTAATGCTTAAATAACAGAAGTTCTCAGGTAAGAAGAGGTTGCTCACACTGTTGTCCACCATGTCTTTCTGATGTAATTCTGGAAATCTCGGGCATGTTGAGATAAGACGAGACTGCTTACATTGCTGTCAACCCTGCCTTTATAATCTAATACTAGTGATATCAGGTGTGCTGAGAAAAGAAGAAGATCCTGCTCACATTGCAATCCAACCAGCCTTTCTAATCCAATACTAGAGATATCAGGCGTCCTGAAATAAGAATATTCTTCTCACATTGCTGTCCACCCTGCCTTCCTAATCTAATACTGGAGATACCAGAGATGATGAATTAAGAAGAGGCCACTCACACTGCTGTCCTCCCTGCCTTTCTGAATGACAGTACATGGTATAGGTTATCTCAGCAGTGGAGATTTCTACTACACATGCTCACAAGCATCCGTCCTAACATGCTCACTTTCATTGGTGACAATCTATTATGCGCTGGTGGTCGTGCCCTTAAAAAAAATACTATTATGTTTTTCCTCTAGTGCTTGCACATGTATACTGTACATTTTATAGAAGTTAAATTGTGGTTATTAAAACATCATTATTGTTAATTAACGTATGGAATGAAACTTACGTTTTATCCTGGTCCACTTTACAGGAGCTGTATTCTGCAGGCTGACTCTGAGAAGCTGCGCCAAGCATGGATCAAAGCTGTTCAGACCAGTATTGCTACAGCTTACCGAGAAAAAGGGGAAGAAGCAGAGGTCCGTTTATATTTCTGCATTGTAGATATGCACACACTGGGTATAGGCCCATATACTTTTAGATTTTTTTTTTTTTTTTATTCAATCCTATTTTACATTTTGCTTTAGAAAATGGAAAAAAAGCCTACCTTGTCAAGCACTAGCCCAGTGTCGGAAACAAAAGAGAAACTGGTTAAAGGGGAGAGTGCTCTGAAGCGAGTACAATGTATTCCTGGTAATACAAAGTGCTGTGATTGTGGCTTACCTGATCCTCGCTGGGCCAGTATTAATCTTGGCATCACTTTATGCATTGAATGCTCAGGAATTCACAGGTAAGCAGTTGCTGCTGCACCCATATTTCTGACTTGCTTGTTGATCATTAGAAAAGACTCCGGCACTCTTCAATCAATAATGTGGAATAATTATTTAATTGTGTGGTCCAATACAGTGTACAAATCATGTGAAATTTTGGTCAACAATGATTTTTATCACACATACACTGGGAAAATAATATGACATAAGAAAAAATGGAAAAATCATAATAAACCTAACAAACGTGAAAGGCATATTCATCGCTTGTGAATATGCTGAAAAAAGGAGACAAGAAGAGCCTGCCCATAAGACAAGGGTTCTGATATATATTGTGAGTTAATGGGAATCTGAATTCTGAGGTAAAGTCAGAACGGCTGCACACAGTAATCTTTCAGAATCTCTTTGCCTCCAATATTCTGCTCTCAGATGAAGTGGCAAAAACCTGGTGACCCATTCCCTTTAAAAAGAAAATATATAGGGGTACAAGTCAAATAGGTAGCTATGATATCCTAGAACTGTATGTGGACTCGGGTATAAGCTAAATGTATAACCTGCATAGCACTATACTGTCATATTGTTGGGTAATAGGAATGTTGTAGACAGATGTATGGGCTGAGTGCATCATCATGGAGACTGTAATGATCAATTAAGGATAAAAAGGTTATGCTGTAATGAGAGCAAAGTAAATAGTAACTCACCAAGTGCTATAGCATCTTCTGGGTAAGAGTGTAGAGAAAGTGCTATGTGGATGGTGACCACTGTTGCTGAGAGCTAGGCCATATAACCTATAAATCTGGCAGTTGCTTTAAAGGAGATACCTACTACTAGCACAACTCCTTCTCAATGTGTTTGCATTCGTATTCTTAGGGCTCACATGAGCTTATTACGTCATGTGTAAACTGCCCAATAAGCGTCGGCTTCAGTGTCCTCACCTTCGGACGAATCGAACATCAAAAGGAAGTTAGAGCTGCAGCTGTGGTCTCGCTTTCTATTGTTGGAAGACGGGAGGACAGTGAAGCTGGCACTTAATGAGCTCGGGTCTTGCTTGACGTAATAACCTCACATGAACCCTTGGAGAGCAAGTGCCTACACTGCTGGAACGGCACTGGCACTGGAGGCAAAGGTAGGTGGTTTTTGTTTAACAAGGGCTAACATTCAGATTAAAAAGCAGTTGTCTACTAATGGTAACCCCTTTAAAGTAAGTCACCATAATGTCATATGCAGTAGGCGTGTTGAAAGTGTTGTAGGGGTGGTTAACAATGTATGACAAAATGTAAGTGCCTGTTCCATGAAGACAGCTATACAAATCATTTACATGGAACCACTAGATGAGCGCGAGGTGCAAAAAAAAAGGAATGTGAAAAATTAAGAAAAAAGAAAGCATGAGAAACAGATAGGAATAAGTGGAACATTAGGAAAAATAAAGAAGAACAAGAAAAGAAAAACAGAAGAAAGAAAGCATGAAAAATCATAGAGATAAGAAAACTAAAGAAAATAGGAAAGGAAAAATTAAATAGAAATAAAATGAAAATAAAACTTAGAAAAGGAGACCTGGAAGGAAAGAGTTTTTAAATTCAGTTAATTTATGAATCTTGACTTTATTGTATGAAATTTATGAAGCAATACAAATTTAGTATTGCTGTAATCATACTGAATCACAAAATAAAGTGATCATGTTTAAATACTGTTGTAAATTGCTTTGAAGAGCTGCAAAATTTTTGTTCAGCTTGGAGTTGCGCAACATTTTTTGCGACTTTTGGTGTTTTCATGGTACTTTACCCCACCTCCTACAAAACGGCCAGAGCTGGGATGGGGTGCTGCGGGTGTTGGGTGGGGGACGAGGCGCCATAGCTCCTCTACTTCATGATGCGTTGTGGTGTTACTTATGCTCGAAATCTCACTGCAGTCAAGGACTTCTTCATGAATCAGAGCTGAGTTTTTTTCTGGTATGGGTATAGGAAATGAAATTGCAAAGCTTCTCCGATACTTTCAATGTTAAACATGTATAGCACACAGATGTCATCCATGTGCTGTTCGTGTTTACACAAACTCATAGATTTGTATTGGCCTTTGTAATCTGTGCTGCTGGGAAAACAGAACGTGTGTGTGGTTACATTGGGTATGTGTGGTATCCGTGAATTAAGTGTCACATGTATGGATGCCACACTTACCAAAAACACTGAGGTGTGAAGGGGGCCTAAGACGCATGGTCTTGATGAATCGGCACTTATGTATATCATGAAATGGTGTAAAAATACAAGGTATTTTACAGTTGCTGTAAAACTTTTTTTTTCCTTAAGTTATTACTCCTTAAAAAAAAGAATAAATTACTTGTCCCTGAGGTGCATTTTTTTGAGTATGTTATGTAGAGTGAATATGTATACGAGCAAGTGCCTACATTAGATGCCGATGTGGGTGAACAGTGCAGATCTGTGTGCTGTGACGTTTGCCACATTAATTTTACATGAAAAAAAATGACGTGACGGTTTTTCTAACGTTATTGTGAGTGTTAGAGGGACAATAGTATATAGGATTTTATTAATATTCAGCTATTGATGCATTTATAATCATTGTTTTTTTTTTATACATCAGGAGCCTTGGTGTTCATTTTTCGAAAGTGCGATCTTTAACTTTGGACACATGGGAGCCTGAACTACTAAAGGTACATATTTTATTTTCTTTGTAGCAGACACATGAACCATAGAACCCTGTAGTCTGGAGATTATCATTATAGGATCATTGTTTAGGCATGCTCTGTGTTCTGTGCAGAGGTCACCGTACAGGGAGAGGGAGGAGATTGGACCATCACCTATTGTCACTGATGATCCTGTGAGCATCTTTATAATACAGGGTTACCTTACATTGGAATTATGTGATTAGAATGAGATCTGCTATATAAAATGCACAGTGGTCAGTATGAAAAGTACAAACATGAATACTTCAGGAGTTTATTAAGACTAGAGATGTCTTAAATGAAATATCAAAATTCTTTAAAAGAGTAGAAGCAAGACTTTTTCATTCCCTTTAAAGCTTTGATTGCACCTTTTATACATTGACACTTAATTCACTTGTGAAAATTTTTATAAAATGTATATATTGCCTTTAAATTGACCTTTATATTTATGGTATTTTAACTTTCCCCTTTTTTAACATAGCTGATGTGTGAATTGGGGAATGAAGTAATAAATAGCATATATGAAGCACGTGTTGATGCCATGGGAGTAAAAAAGCCTCAAAATGGATGTCAGCGGTAAGTTCTATTGTATTAACTGTTTATATCTTCTTATTTTTATAAAAAAAAAGTCTATTATTTGGGATATTTTACTGTTGAAATTGAAATAAGGTGAATGTATGACTTTGCCAACGTAATCTTTATTAAGAATTTTTGCATGATATTCTCTTACCAGTAAAGGTTCAAACTTGGCGCCTCAGACAGCATGCATATGAAGTAGAGCTTATTCACCAAGGTGATATGGCTTATTCCCATAATGCTAGCTTTACTTTTAGTCAATAAATAATATAAGATTTTTTTTTTCATATAGCACCAACATATGCCATAGCACTCTACAATTTAGAGGGTACTTGTACAAACAAGATAAGACTTTACAGAGTAACACATATTCCAACACATACTAAGAGGAGAGAGGGCCCTGCTCACAAGCTTAGTCATGAGGAAATAGGGGAGGCACAAAGGATAAAAATAAAGTGCTTGGGGTGTAAGGTGCAGCATCAAAATAATAGATAGGACCTTCAAATAATTATGAATGAACCTGTCTCCAGCGAGTATCTGTACGAGTCCAGGTACAAAGGGCTACCGAGTGTGTAGAAGAGAGAATGAGGATAGTTAGATGAATGAGGTGAGGCGATAGGCCAATCTAGAGAAATGCTTTTTTAGAGCACACTTGAAACTCTGGTTGCTGAGAGTTAATTGGATTGTCTGGGGTAGCATATTCCACAAAATTGATGCAGCCCAAAGAAGTCTTGGAGACAGGAGTGGAAGGTTTTTGGGTAACGTCTGAAGTAGACTCTTGTAACGGGTATCTTTTTTTTCCCTTACACTATGAAAGGCAGGAGAAAGAGGCCTACATTAAAGCAAAGTATGTGGAGAAGAAATTTGTGGATAAGAGTGCTGAATCCATGCTGATGGCGAGGAAGAAAATGTTATCCCGGAAGAGCAGTGAGAACCGCCTGAGCTCCAGTGATAAAAGCTTAGGTGTAGACGAGCACAGCAGAACTGCATCCAGAGCCTCAGGTAAGCCATAGTCTATGTACATACTGAGTACAACATTGCAGCTAAAATTACTTCTTTATGACCTCCCATAGATGAGGTCCTGGAGAGAAAAGTACAATTAGAACAATTTGGTCGTAGTTGGGAAAGCAGACTTACTAACATTTTAATGATCCACTAATGACTACATATACTAGCTAATGAACCTGAAAATTCTCTTTACATAACCAGAATTACCATTTAGGACAGCAAAGGTTAAAACACTGTGGTTCCTCTGTCTAGAATTTGTTGGAAATTTGATGATCAGCACAAACCCATAAATGTGCTCATCTTTTAATATTACATAAACTGATCGTCCATGTAATTAAGCAACATTTAAAACCCTTTAATGGGTTACATTGTCTTGTACTGATCTCATATTAATAGCCTATCCATAGTGCATGTCCAGGGGAACACCTTGTATGAGTTTTACGTTTCCCAACCTTAGGGGTCTCCATGATCCTGAGAATTATAGGTGACACCTGGCTTTGCACTCCACCTATAATTCTCAGGATCATGGAGACCATGCTGTATATTGGAAGCTGCAGCCGAAGGAAGGTCACACTGCACGGAGCCACAGCATGACAACTGTCTCTCCCTGGGGTGCCAGCACACACCATGCAGTGAAGTGACCCTCTGGATTGTGATCCTTGTTTCACGGGTGAAATATCCCAAGCACCCACGATACTCGGCCGAGCTCTACGAGTACTCAAGCACCCCAATGCTCGATTAAGTAACAAGCAGTGTAGAGTACTCTCACTCATTACTGGTTGTCATATAGTCCTCATATTCAATAAATAAACTGACAGTCTTGCCAGCAATGGCTGAAGGTTTGACAATTTATTTTGCATTTTTTAATATATCTATAAGTAAAATAAATCATTCTTATGCGTTCTGAATTACTGTGTAACATTGCAGCAATATTCCCTGTATAAATGTCATATCGTTAGCTCTGATCATTTAGGTTTTCTTTATATGATGTGGTTAGATATAACCCTATTTGCGTGATTCAATGTAGCCTTTTTTTAAGCTGAAAACGCAGCGCCACAAAGCATTCAATTGCAGTAAAGCGATGACAGCAGCGGCGGCCCCATGCACTGGATGCCATAATTTTATTGGTATCTATTTTTATTTTTGAAATTTACCAATAGCTGCTGCATTTCCGACCCTAGATTTAGACTGGAGTTAATACGTTTTCCCAGCTTTTTGTGGTAAAATTTAGGACGTCGGCTTATACTCGAGTATATACAGTATCTGCTCAAAGCTAGATATCAGATGCACACCGTTCATCCACAGGAGAGAAAAGCTGTGGCTGTTCCAAGCAATAAAAAGAGGAGTTTTAGTACTCACAGCTCTTTTCATATCTTTCATTGAGGAACCCAGAAAACCATAGGACATAGCAAACAATAGGTGAAGTCTGCTGCCAATAGGAGGCTGACGCTAAGTAAAATACCTCAAGAAATGACTTGGCTCTTTCCCAGCAAGCTACAGTTGACCTACCAGCACCAATCTGCTCAGATAGTGAGCAAGTAGTAGGAGAAACAAAGGAAGAACAACAACGTAACCATGTGCTCAATAAGGCAACCAAGGGTGGGTGCTGTGTTTCCTAATGAAGGCTTTGATAGTGATTTTACTTGAGTACCAAAAATCGTCTTTTCTTGGGAGCCTCATTGGGTGACACAGAAAACCATAGGGAATCACATAGTAGTTCCTGGGTGGGAAACTTAATGACAGTGCTGTATAAGGGAGAATAGCAATCTGTCTAGCTATCACCTGAACAACTGCCACCAGTTGCAACTTTCTGCTCCAACTTGTCTTAGCTGGCACAAATGTAAGAACTCTGTTAAATTTTGAAGGAGTGAAGAGGGAGCATCAAGTATCAGCCTTACAGAGCTGAAGAACAGATGGTGATGGCATACAACCTACAATGGAAATTCTCTGGCAATGCTAACTCTACTGGCAGTCAGATTTATGCAAAGGCTTTTCAAGTTGATGAACCAGGCATTCGAAAACTAATGCCTCTCTTTGGGTTAAAAAAAAACCCCTACAATTTATGGGCGGACAAGTAGAAGCATTATTTTACTAGGGACCCAATAAACATGAGGTCGCCTTGCCGCTGGCTGTTGGGCTCGCATAAAATCTAGCCAATTTTGTGTGCTAAGTATCTCAATTTTTACATGTTTTTTTCATAGCAGCAATGCATGTCTATATTCCCATATTCATTGTTCCACGTATCTTAGCACTGCAGTGTGCAACAGAGTCCTGTCTAGTCCACTAGTACTGAGAGGTCTCGCTTGTTGTACTGACTAGGTGAAAGAGGTGGTCACAGTTTCACCTGGCTCATTTGCTCAATATGATGTGCTGGGAATTCTCCTCTTGTTGGTCAGAGCACTGCTTGGTTTTCTTGTGCTTTTCCATATTTGGGAAATCTTTGCTTGTAGTACTGAAGGAATTTAGGAAGTAGTCAGAGTAAGGCTATGTGCGCACGTTGCGTACTAGCCCTGCAGATATTTCTGCAGCGATCTGAAGAGCACATGTGCGCTTTAGATCGCTGCAGAAATGTCCGTAGTGAGCGCCGATTCCATGCGCTCTGCCTGCAGCTCCTGCCATAGACAGAGCAGGAGCTGCCGGCAAAGCGCAGGAAAGAAGTGACATGTCACTTCTTTTTGTGCAGCGCTTCGGCAGTAGCCGAAGCGCTGCGGTCTTAGACGCCACGTGCGCACGGCCCCTGCACAATCTCCATAGACTGTGCAGGGGACGCAGGACGCATGCAGTTACGCTGCGCTACAAAGCGCAGCGTAACTGCATGTTTTTACGCAACGTGCGCACATAGCCTAACGTCGGTCCGGTAACATGATCTTACTTAAAGGGGTTGTCCAGTCTTAAATGATAAGTCTGCAGTTATGTGACTGCAGACTGATGAATCCTTGCAGTGTGTACACTGTTTGCGAGGATTCACCATTTTCTGAGCCAGGAATGGACTCTCACGTGACTGCAATTGTGTTATGCATGTTCCCAGCCAGAACCCAACTAGTGGGCACTGCCTTACTCCATACAAGTGTATTGAGCAAGGCTGTGCCTACTAGTCGAATGTGCCCACTCCATACACTTGTATAGAATGAGGCTGCGCCCACTAGTCAGGTTCTCGGCGGGAACATGCATATCACACAGCAGCTATCACGTGACCACCGTTCCTGGCTCAGAAACCTGCAAATCCTCACAATGCACAGTGTGTGCACTGGGAGGATTCTTAAGTTTGCAGGCACATAGTCACTTATACCCCCTTTAACCCCTTTAATGAGAGGGCTCAGTCTATTGGTCTGTCTTACTGCTGGAAGTGGTCGGAAACTCCATACTGAGAAGACTTGAAATGATCTGACACACTGTAGGAAGTGGTCAAAATACCGTCTAGTCCGCTTCACGATACACTCCACTGAGAGTGGAAGTGGCATGGCCCCATGAGCCACAGGGCACCTGAGACGATGCCAAGAGAAGGGGGTGCAGAGGACAGAAACAGCCATGGGCTGGCGAGGGAGAGCGAGACATGATGCAATGAAACAGAACTGCCTTGGGTCGATGAGGGAAATATTGCGAGGAGTAGGAAATATAGCGCTAGGAGAAAGAGCCAGCGCAACACAGAAACGGAGTAAGGGGCATACTTAAAGGGTTATTCTCATCTCCAAGATCCTATCCCAGTATGTAGTATTTGTAATAATATTAGCAAATACCTCCAATTACAAATATAGTATAGTTCTCCTGATTAGCCATGTCTCTAACCTCTTGTGCAGGCATTGCAGCTTAGGTATACATAATTATGTCCATTCATATAATGACAGTTATTTGCTTTTGGTCCTAACCTACGCTGCAATGCCCTGTACATGAGGTAAGACATATGGCCATATTAGGAGATCTATACTACATTTCTTGAATGTATTTGCTAATATTATTATTACACCTACCACATATTGGGATAGGATCTTGAAGATCGGAATTGTTGTGGAAGTGGGATTGGTCCGTGGTAGTGGGCAGAGGCGAGCCCCTGCTTCCAGGCAGGGTCTCTCTTCGGTGCTGCACTCCTGCCACCTCCACATTGCAACCAGGGACACCGCAGCTTCTCCTCTTCAGGACAAATTCAGACACAAAGTCAAGGCTAACGTTTCACACTTCTTTACTGAATAACTTTCAATTTCTTTGTCGCTCCATTGGGAGACCCAGACACTTGGGTGTATAGCTATGCCTCCGGAGGCCACACAAAGTATTACACTAAAAGTGTAAAGCCCCTCCCCTTCTGCCTATACACCCCCCGTGCCTCACGGGCTCCTCAGTTTTTTATGCTTTGTGCGAAGGAGGCTGACATCCACGCATAAGCTCCACATCTTAGTCAGCAGCAGCTGCTGACTATGTCGGATGGAAGAAAAGAGGGCCCATAACAGGGCCCCCAGCATGCTCCCTTCTCACCCCACTTTGTCGGCGGTGTTGTTAAGGTTGAGGTACCCATTGCGGGTACACAGGCAGGAGCCACATGCTGTTTTCCTTCCCCATCCCTTAATGGGCTCTGGGTGAAGTGGGATCCGGATCGGTCTTCAGGCACTGAGACCGTGCTCCCTCCGCAGCCCCTGGGAATCTGCTGGATAGGAGCTGGGTATCGTCAGGGACAAGGCCCTGCTACTATGAGGTACTCTGTGTCCCCGTGGGGACCGCGCATGGAGCGCTTGTGCCATACACATTACAGCACTGCTGGGTGTGTTAGTGCGCCGGGGACTACCGCGCATGGAGCGCTTGTGCCATACACATTCCAGCACTGCTGGGTGTGTTAGTGCGCCGGGGACTACCGCGCGGCCGCGCTTATTGCCGGCCGCGCTTATAACTTTAGTCCCCGGCTTCTGCGGCCTAGTGTCGTATATTCCCGCCCACAGGCCTGCCAGTCAGGGGAAGGGCGGGACGCTGCACAGATCGTCAGCGCTGAGGGCTGGAGCATACATTAGTATCCTCCTCCCTCCTCACTCTGTACACTGGGGCACTAGATTCCCGCACTTTTCTTGGGCACGCCCACGGTCCCCTCCTCCCCACAGAACGCCGGCAGCCATTCCTGTCAGCGATTCAGACGCTGGAGAGGAGAGACAACACAGGGAGACCCAGGCAGGGAATCTGGTGATCACACAACCGCTCTGAGCGGTCGGTAAGCAGCACCTGTGGTGCTGGCCCCACTGAGTACCGAAGTGTATATATATATATATATATATAGGCTTATAGGCTATACATTTGCACTGTACGGTCGCTCTGTTGATTTTTGGCTATATACCCTCCTGGATTGTTCTCAGAGGAGACAACATGTCATCCGCAAAAAGCAAGGGTGCCAAAGCACAGGCGTACTTTGCAACCTGTACCTCATGTACAGCTGTACTACCGGCAGGTTCCACTGACCCTCATTGTGTGCAATGCTCGGCCCCTGTGGCACTTACTCAGCCGGAGCCTCTGCGACTGGTGGCCCAGGTGGAACCACCTGCTACCACTGTCCAGGTGACAGGGACGGAGTTTGCAGCCTTTGCTGACAAACTGTCTGAGACTATGGATAAATGGACTGCTAAAATACTGGAAGCATTGCAGTCCAGACCGGTGATTCAGGCCCCGGGCACTGTCCAATCCTTGACCCCTGGTCCCCCTCAATTGGAACAGCAAAGTACCCCTGGGGTAACCCATAGGTCCCAGGGTGAGGTCTCTGACACGGACCGCAGTCCCAGGCCACCCAAGCGGGGTCGCTGGGAAATTCCCTCCACTTCATCACACTGTTCAGGGTCCCAGCAGGAGGACTCTCTGGAGGATGAAGCGGAGGTATCAGATCAGGATTCTGATCCTGAAGCCGCTCTCAACCTAGATACACCTGAAGGTGACGCAGTAGTGAATGACCTTATAGCGACCATCAATCAGGTGTTGGATATTTCTCCCCAGCTCCTCCAATTGAGGAGTCTGCTTCTCAGGAGAAATTCCGTTTCAGGTTTCCCAAGCGTACATTAAAGGGAACCTGTCAGCAGAAATTTCGACTTAAACCTAACAGATTCCCCCTCTGCAGCTCCTGGGCTGCATTCTAGCAAGGTCCCTGTTAGTATTGTGGCCCCTTTCTGACCCAAAAAAAAGAGTTTATATCGAGGTACCTTTTTGGCTTCTGATTCTCTAAATGTGTCACGGGGGCGGGCTGCCTGATGGCCGTTATTCTGCCCCCTGTTCCTGTATGCCGCCCCCATCGCCGATTTCTATACTTCTGGACGCCGCCCACTGCTCCAGCCATCCCCGCGCATGCCCAGTGCTCATCTCTCGTGGATGAGCACTGTGCCCAGTGTCACCGGTGGTGACGTGCGCGCAGGGTTTAGATTATGGGCGGTGCTGTGATGTTAATTACCAAGCAACCGCCCATAATCGCGGGACCGCGCATTCCCCCTCGGCCTGCTTTCTGCGCAAGCGCGCTGCAGCTGAACTCACGTCACCTCCTTCCCATCTTGCCCTGAGGCAGGAAATAGATGGGAGGAGCGCGGAGCAGTGACTACACCGATCAGGAGGAGTTCAGCTGCAGCGCGCTTGCGCAGAAAGAAGCAGGCCGAGGGGGAATGCGCGGTCCCGCGATTATGGGCGGTTGCTTGGTAATTAACATCACAGCACCGCCCATAATCTAAACCCTGCGCGCACGTCACCACCGGTGACACTGGGCACAGTGCTCATCCACGAGAGATGAGCACTGGGCATGCGCGGGGATGGCTGGAGCAGTGGGCGGCGTCCAGAAGTATAGAAATCGGCGATGGGGGCGGCATACAGGAACAGGGGGCAGAATAACGGCCATCAGGCAGCCCGCCCCCGTGACACATTTAGAGAATCAGAAGCCAAAAAGGTACCTCGATATAAACTTTTTTTTGGGCCACAATACTAACAGGGACCTTGCTAGAATGCAGCCCAGGAGCTGCAGAGGGGGAATCTGTTAGGTTTAAGTCGAAATTTCTGCTGACAGGTTCCCTTTAAATATGTTTCTGGATCACTCTGACTTCAGAGAGGCAATCCAGAAAAACCGAGACTGTCCAGACAAGCGTTTTTCCAAGCGCCTTAAGGACACACGCTATCCCTTCCCCCCCGAGGTTGTCAAGGGCTGGACTCAGTGTCCTAAGGTGGATCCTCCAATCTCCAGACTGGCGGCTAGATCCATAGTTGCAGTGGAAGATGGGGCTTCACTCAAAGATGCCACTGACAGACAGATGGAACTATGGTTGAAATCCATCTATGAAGCTATCGGCGCGTCTTTTGCTCCAGCATTTGCAGCCGTATGGGCACTCCAAGCTATTTCAGCTTGTCAGGCGCAGATTAATGCAGTAACACGTACATCTGCCCCGCAAGTGGTGTCCTTAACCACTCAGGCGTCGGCGTTTGCGTCCTACGCCATTAATGCTATCCTGGACTCGGCGAGCCGTACGGCGGTGGCATCCGCCAATTCGGTGGTACTCCGCAGGGCCATGTGGCTACGTGAATGGAAGGCAGACTCTGCTTCCAAAAAGTACTTAACCGGTTTGCCATTGTCTGGCGACCGCTTGTTTGGTGAGCGATTGGATGAAATCATTAAACAATCCAAGGGAAAGGATTCATCCTTACCCCAGTCCAAACCAAACAGACCTCAACCACGGAAGGTGCAATCGAGGTTTCGGTCCTTTCGGACCGCGGGCAGGTCTCAATTTTCCTCGTCCAAAAGGCCTCAGAAAGATCAGAGGAACTCAGATTCATGGCGGTCTAAGTCACGTCCTAAAAAGACCGCCGGAGGAACCGCTCCCAAAGCGGCCTCCTCATGACTTTCGGCCTCCTCAAACCGCATCCTCGGTCGGTGGCAGGCTCTCCCGCTTTTGCGACGCCTGGCTGCCACAAGTAAAAGACCGATGGGTGAGAGACATTCTATCTCAAGGATACAGGATAGAGTTCAGCTCTCGTCCTCCGACGCGTTTCTTCAGAACATCTCCGCCCCCCGACAGAGCCGAGGCTCTTCTGCAGGCGGTGTGCACCCTGAAGGCGGAAGGAGTGGTGATCCCTGTTCCTCTTCAGCAACGGGGTCACGGTTTTTACTCCAACTTGTTCGTGGTGCCAAAAAAGGACGGATCCTTCCGTCCCGTTCTGGACCTAAAACTGCTCAACAAGCATGTGAGAACCAGGCGGTTCCGGATGGAATCGCTCCGCTCCGTCATCGCCTCAATGTCCCAAGGAGATTTCCTAGCATCAATCGACATCAAAGATGCTTATCTCCACGTACCGATTGCACCAGAGCATCAGCGCTTCCTGCGTTTCGCCATAGGGGACGAACACCTTCAGTTCGTGGCACTGCCTTTTGGCCTGGCGACAGCCCCACGGGTCTTCACCAAGGTCATGGCAACAGTGGTGGCAATCCTACACTCTCAGGGACACTCGGTGATCCCTTACTTAGACGATCTACTTGTCAAGGCACCCTCTCAAGGGGCATGCCAACACAGCCTGAACATTGCTCTGGACACTCTCCAGAGTTTCGGGTGGATCATCAATTTTCCAAAGTCAAATCTGACACCGGCCCAATCACTGACATATCTTGGCATGGAGTTTCATACTCTCTCAGCGATAGTGAGGCTTCCGCTGAACAAACAGCGTTCACTACAGACAGGGGTGCAATCTCTCCTTCAAGGTCAGTCACACCCCCTGAGGCGCCTCATGCACTTCCTAGGGAAGATGGTGGCAGCAATGGAGGCAGTTCCTTTTGCGCAGTTTCATCTGCGCCCACTTCAATGGGACATTCTCCGCAAATGGGACAGGAAGTCGACGTCCCTCGACAGGAACGTCTCCCTTTCTCGGGCAGCCAAAGCTTCCCTTCAGTGGTGGCTTCTCCCCACTTCTCTGTCGAAGGGGAAATCCTTCCTGCCCCCATCCTGGGCGGTGGTCACGACGGACGCGAGCCTGTCAGGGTGGGGAGCGGTCTTTCTCCACCACAGGGCTCAGGGTACTTGGACTCAGACAGAGTCCTCCCTTCAGATCAATGTTCTGGAGATAAGGGCAGTGTATCTTGCCCTAAAGGCGTTCCAGCCGTGGCTGGAAGGCAAACGGATCCGAATTCAGTCGGACAACTCCACAGCGGTGGCATATATCAACCACCAAGGCGGGACACGCAGCCGGTAAGCCTTCCAGGAAGTCCGGCGGATTCTGCTGTGGGTGGAAGCCACAGCCTCCACCATATCCGCAGTTCACATCCCGGGCGTAGAAAACTGGGAAGCAGACTTTCTCAGTCGCCAGGGCATGGACGCAGGGGAATGGTCCCTTCACCCGGACGTGTTTCAGGAGATCTGTTGCCGCTGGGGCATGCCGGACGTCGACCTAATGGCGTCCCGGCACAACAACAAGGTCCCGACATTCATAGCACGGTCTCAAGATCACAGAGCTCTGGCGGCAGACGCCTTAGTTCAGGATTGGTCGCAGTTTCAACTCCCTTATGTGTTTCCTCCTCTGGCACTGTTGCCCAGAGTGTTACGCAAGATCAGGGCCGACTGCCGCCGCGCCATCCTCGTCGCTCCAGACTGGCCGAGGAGGTCGTGGTACCCGGATCTGTGGCATCTCACGGTCGGTCAACCGTGGGCACTACCAGACCGACCAGACTTGCTGTCTCAAGGGCCGTTTTTCCATCTGAATTCTGCGGCCCTCAACCTGACTGTGTGGCCATTGAGTCCTGGATCCTAGCGTCTTCAGGATTATCTCAAGAGGTCATTGCCACTATGAGACAGGCTAGGAAACCAACGTCCGCCAAGATCTACCACAGGACGTGGAAAATATTCCTGTCGTGGTGCTCTGCTCAGGGTTTTTCTCCCTGGCCATTTACCTTGCCCACTTTTCTGTCCTTCCTTCAATCCGGATTGGAAAAGGGTTTGTCGCTCGGCTCCCTTAAGGGACAAGTCTCTGCGCTCTCTGTTTTTTCAGAAGCGCCTAGCCAGACTTCCACAGGTACGCACGTTCCTGCAGGGGGTTTGTCACATCGTCCCTCCTTACAAGCGTCCGTTAGAACCCTGGGATCTGAACAGGGTGCTGATGGTTCTTCAGAAACCACCGTTCGAGCCAATGAGGGATATTTCTCTCTCACGCCTTTCGCAGAAAGTGGTTTTCCTAGTAGCAGTCACTTCACTTCGGAGAGTGTCTGAGCTAGCAGCGTTGTCGTGCAAAGCCCCTTTCCTGGTGTTTCACCAGGACAAGGTGGTTCTGCGTCCGGTTCCGGAATTTCTCCCTAAGGTTGTATCCCCTTTTCATCTCAATCAGGATATCTCCTTACCCTCTTTTTGTCCTCATCCAGTTCACCAATGTGAAAAGGATTTGCACTTGTTAGATCTGGTGAGAGCACTCAGATTCTACATTTCTCGTACGGCGCCCCTGCGCCGCTCGGATGCACTCTTTGTCCTTGTCGCTGGCCAGAGTAAAGGGACACAAGCTTCCAAATCAACCCTGGCTCGGTGGATTAAGGAACCAATTCTCGAAGCTTATCGTTCCTCGGGGCTTCCGGTTCCCTCAGGGCTGAAGGCCCATTCTACCAGGGCTGTGGGAGCGTCCTGGGCCTTGCGGCACTAGGCTACGGCTCAGCAGGTGTGTCAGGCAGCTACCTGGTCGAGCCTGCACACTTTCACGAAACACTATCAAGTGCATACCTATGCTTCGGCAGATGCCAGCCTAGGTAGGCGAGTCCTTCAGGCGACGGTTGCCCACCTGTAGGACGGAGCCGTTTACGGCTCTATTATGAGGTATTATTTACCCACACAGGGACTGCTTTTGGACGTCCCAAGTGTCTGGGTCTCCCAATGGAGCGACAAAGAAGAAGGGAATTTCTTCAGCGCTCTATTGGGAGACCCAGACGATTGGGTGTATAGCACTGCCTCCGGAGGCCACACAAAGCAATTACACTAAAAAGTGTAAGGCCCCTCCCCTTCTGGCTATACACCCCCAGTGGGATCACTGGCTCACCAGTTTTCTGCTTTGTGCGAAGGAGGTCAGACATCCACGCATAGCTCCACTGTTTGTAGTCAGCAGTAGCTGCTGGCTATATCGGATGGAAGAAAAGAGGGCCCATATGGGGCCCCCAGCATGCTCCCTTCTCACCCGCGGTGGTGCTTGTAAGGTTGAGGTACCTATTGCTGGTACAGAGGCTGGAGCCCACATGCTGTTTTCCTTCCACATCCCCTGGTGGGCTCTGTGGAAGTGGGATCTTGCCGGCCCCCAAGCCCTGAGGCCGGGCTCCATCCACAGACCCAGAGAACCTGCTGGATTTGGAGCGGGAGTGCCGTTCAGGGACAAGGCCCTGCAACTTTCAGGTACTCTGTGTCCCCGGCAGGCACGGACACTCTCAAGGCTTGCTGAGCGTTATAGTGCGCCGGGGACAGTAGCGCTGTGCGCTGGGGTTAGGTCACTGCAGCTTTGCTGAGTGACGTTACATGTTGGGAACTACTGCGCCGACCGCTACTGGAGCGGCGGCGCAGCTGCGACTTGTGGTGCGCCGGGGACTTTGCGCCGACCGCGCTTTTACGGCGGCGGCGCTTCTAACTTTAGCCCCCGGCTTCTGCGGCCTAGCGCCGCTTCGTTCCCGCCCCCACCCTGTCAATCAGGGTAGGGGAGAGACGCTGCTCAATTGGCAGCGCCGAGGGCTGGAGCTCTATTTACATGCTCCAGCCCTCTCACTAGGCACAGTGGGAAGCAGGCTTCCCGCTCTTCGTCTGTATACGCCCAGGGCCCGCCCCCCCTCTCCACAAGGACGCCGGCAGCCATTACACATGCGGTCTGGCTGGGGAAAGGCAGCAGGCTCTGGGAGACCCAGACTAAAGGGATTTCGGCGACCACACACCCGCTCCTAAGCGGGCGGTAAGCTGCACTTTAGTGCTGGCCCCACTAGTGCCTCAGTGTTATATTAGTGTACTTTTTTCTTAGTACCATATATATATATATAGTTGCACTGTAAGGTCGCTTCTTGGCTGGACACCCTGTACTGCTCTGAGGAGGCAGCAACATGTCATCCGCAAAAGGGTGCCAAGGCACAGGCTGTGTACACTGTTTGTACTGCATGTGGGGCTGATCTACCGGCAGGCTCCAAAGACTCACATTGTATGCAATGTTCAGTCCCAGTGGCACTCCGTCAGCCAGAGCCTATGGTGGTAGTGGCCCAAGCAGAGACGCCTGTGAACCCTGCCCCGGTGACGGGGACAGACTTTGCAGTTTTTGCTGATAAAATGTCTGTGACTATGTCAAAAATCCTGGAGACCTTGCAGTCCAGGCCAGTTACTCAGACCATGGACACTGCTGTGTCTATGCTCTCCGGTCCCCCTCAGTTGGAACTAATCCGTACTTCAAGGGGGTCTCAAGCATCACAGGCTGAAGTCTCTGACTCAGATGACAGTCCCAGGCAGCCTAAGCGAGCTCGCTGGGAAAGACCCTCCACGTCATCACACTGCTCAGGGTCTCAGCGAGAAGAGTCTCTCTGTGATGAGACTGAGGACGGTGATCAGGATTCTAATCCTGAGGCCCCTCTCAATCTGGATGCCCCTGATGGTGACGCCATGGTTAATGACCTTATATCGGCAATTAATAGACTGTTGGATATTTCTCCCCCAGCCCCTTCTGCAGAGGAGGCAGCTGCACAGCAGGAGAAGTTCCATTTCCTGTATCCCAAGCGTAAATTAAGTGCTTTTTTGGACCACTCTGACTTCAGAGAATCGATCCAGAAACACGACGCTCATCCAGACAAGCGTTTCTCTAAACGTTCTAAGGATACCCGTTATCCTTTTCCCTCTGAGGTGGCCAAACGCTGGACCCAGTGTCCAAAGGTGGATCCCCCAATTTCCAAGCTTGCGGCTAGATCCATAGTCGCAGTAGAGGATGGCGCTTCACTTAAAGATGCCAACGACAGACAGATGGACCTTTGGTTGAAATCTGTCTATGAAGCTATCGGCGCGTCGTTTGCTCCAGCATTCGCGGCCGTGTGGGCACTCCAAGCTATTTCAGCTGGTTTAGCACAGGTGGATGCTATCATACATCCAGCAGTGCCGCAAGTGGCGTCCCTAACTTCGCAAATGTCTGCGTTTGCGACCTATGCTATCAATGCTGTCCTAGAATCTACGAGCCGTACCGCTATGGCGTCCGCCAATTCTGTGGTTTTGCGCAGAGCCTTGTGGTTAAAGGACTGGAAAGCAGATGCTGGTTCCAAAAAATGCTTAACCAGCTTGCCATTATCTAGAGACAGACTGTTTGGTGAGCCATTGGCTGAAATCATAAAACAGTCCAAGGGTAAGGACTCTTCCTTACCACAGCCCAGAGCAAGTAAACCTCAACAGAAAAAGTGGCAGTCGAGGTTTCGGTCCTTTCGAGGCTCGGGCAAGGCCCAATTCTCCTCGTCCAAAAGGACTCAGAAAGAACAAGGGAGCTCAGATTCCTGGCGGGCTCACTCACGCCCCAGGAAAGCAAATGGAGGAACCGCTTCCAAAGCGGCTACCTCATGACTTTCGGCCTCCTCCCTCCGCATCCTCGGTCGGTGGCAGGCTCTCCCGCTTTTGCGACATTTGGCTGTCACAGGTCAAAGACCGGTGGGTAACAGACATTTTGTCTCGCGGGTACAGAATCGAGTTCAGTTCTCGGCCTCCACTTCGGTTCTTCAGAACCTCCCCACACCTGGTGGCGGCAATACCAACCGAGCAGATGCCATGCGGCAGGCGGTGGACTCTCTAAGAGCAGAAGGAGTCGTGATCCCTGTCCCCCCTCAGGAACGGGGGCGAGGATTTTACTCCAATCTCTTTGTGGTTCCACAAAAGGACGGCTCCTTCCGGCCTGTTCTGGACCTAAAACTGCTCAACAAGCATGTGAACGCCAGGCGGTTCCGGATGGAATCCCTCCGCTCAGTCATTGCCTCAATGTCTCAAGGAGATTTCCTAGCATCAATAGACATCA
This sequence comes from Anomaloglossus baeobatrachus, assembly GCF_048569485.1. Taxonomy (NCBI): domain Eukaryota; kingdom Metazoa; phylum Chordata; class Amphibia; order Anura; family Aromobatidae; genus Anomaloglossus; species Anomaloglossus baeobatrachus. Next base: position 462,596,373 of record NC_134355.1, on the reverse strand, counting down.
AAGATGCTTATCTCCACGTGCCGATTGCTACAGAGCACCAACGCTTTCTACGCTTCGTGATAGGAGACGACCATCTTCAGTTCGTAGCTCTGCCATTTGGTCTGGCGACAGCCCCTCGGGTGTTCACCAAGATCATGGCGGCAGTGGTAGCAGTCTTGCACTCTCACGGACACTCTGTGATCCCTTACTTGGACGATCTACTGGTCAAGGCACCCTCTCAAGAGGCATGCCAACTCAGCCTGAATGTTGCACTGGAGACTCTCCAGGCGTTCGGGTGGATCATCAACTTCCCAAAGTCAAATCTGTCACCGACCCAATCACTAACGTATCTTGGCATGGAGTTTCATACTCTCTCAGCGATAGTGAAGCTTCCGCTGGACAAGCAGCGGTCTCTACAGACTGGGGTGCAGGCTCTCCTTCAAAGTCAGTCGCACTCCTTAAGACGCCTCATGCACTTCCTCGGGAAGATGGTGGCGGCAATAGAGGCGGTTCCGTTTGCGCAGTTTCATCTGCGTCCACTTCAATGGGACATTCTCCGCCAATGGGACGGGAAGTCAACATCCCTGGACAGGAAAGTCTCCCTTTCCCAGACGGCCAAGGACTCTCTGCAGTGGTGGCTTCTTCCCACCTCATTATCACAGGGAAGATCCTTCCTACCACCGTCTTGGGCGGTGGTCACGACAGACGCGAGTCTGTCAGGGTGGGGAGCAGTCTTTCTCCACCACAGGGCTCAGGGTACGTGGACTCGGCAGGAGTCCACCCTTCAGATCAATGTTCTGGAAATCAGAGCAGTGTATCTTGCCCTACTAGCCTTCCAGCAGTGGCTGGAAGGAAGGCAGATCCGAATTCAGTCGGACAACTCCACAGCGGTGGCATACATCATCCACCAAGGGGGGACACGCAGTCGGCAAGCCTTCCAGGAAGTCCGGCGGATTCTGATGTGGGTGGAAGCCACAGCCTCCACCATATCCGCAGTTCACATCCCCGGCGTAGAAAACTGGGAAGCAGACTTCCTCAGTCGCCAGGGCATGGACGCAGGGGAATGGTCCCTTCACCCAGACGTGTTTCAGGAAATCTGTCGCCGCTGGGGGGTGCCGGACGTCGACCTAATGGCGTCACGGCACAACAACAAGGTCCCAACCTTCATGGCACGGTCTCGCGATCAAAGAGCGCTGGCGGCAGACGCCCTAGTGCAAGATTGGTCGCAGTTCCGGCTCCCTTATGTGTTTCCACCTCTGGCACTCTTGCCCAGAGTGCTACGCAAGATCAGATCCGATTGCAGCCGCGTCATACTTGTCGCCCCAGACTGGCCGAGGAGGGCGTGGTATCCGGATCTGTGGCAGCTCACGGTCGGCCAACCGTGGACACTACCAGACCGACCAGACTTACTGTCCCAAGGGCCGTTTTTCCATCGGAATTCTGCGGCCCTGAACCTGACTGTGTGGCCATTGAGTCCTGGATCCTAGCGTCTTCAGGATTGTCCCAAGGGGTCGTTGCCACCATGAGACAGGCTAGGAAGCCCACGTCCGCTAAGATCTACCACAGAACGTGGAGGATATTCTTATCCTGGTCTTCTGCTCAGGGAGTGTCTCCCTGGCCATTTGCATTGCCTACCTTTCTTTCTTTCCTGCAATCTGGGTTAGAAAAAGGTTTGTCGCTCGGCTCCCTTAAAGGTCAGGTCTCGGCGCTATCCGTCTTTTTTCAGAGGCGTTTGGCACGCCTTCCTAAGGTGCGCACGTTCCTACAGGGGGTTTGCCATATCGTACCCCCGTACAAGCGGCCGTTAGATCCATGGGATCTGAACAGGGTACTAGTTGCCCTCCAGAAGCCGCCCTTCGAGCCTCTGAGGGAGGTTTCACTTTCTAGACTATCACAGAAAGTGGCTTTTCTGGTAGCGATCACATCTCTTCGGAGAGTGTCTGAGCTGGCAGCACTATCATCCAAGGCTCCCTTCCTGGTCTTCCACCAGGACAAGGTTGTGCTGCGCCCCATTCAGGAGTTTCTCCCGAAGGTGGTATCCTCTTTTCATCTTAATCAGGATATCTCTTTGCCTTCGTTTTGTCCTCATGCAGTTCATCGGTATGAGAAAGATTTACATTTGTTAGATCTGGTGAGAGCACTCAGAATCTACATTTCCCGCACGGCGCCCTTGCGCCGTTCGGATGCACTCTTTGTCCTTGTCGCTGGTAAGCGCAAAGGGTCGCAGGCTTCTAAGGCCACCCTGGCTCGATGGATCAAAGAACCAATTCTTGAAGCCTACCGTTCTGCTGGGCTTCCGGTTCCATCAGGGCTGAAGGCCCATTCTACCAGAGCCGTGGGTGCATCCTGGGCATTACGACACCAGGCTACGGCTCAACAGGTGTGCCAGGCAGCTACCTGGTCGAGTCTGCACACTTTCACCAAACATTATCAGGTGCATACCTATGCTTCGGCGGACGCCAGCCTAGGTAGAAGAGTCCTGCAGGCGGCAGTTGCCTCCCCGTAGGGGAGGGCTGTCTTGCAGCTCTAACATGAGGTATTTCTTTACCCACCCAGGGACAGCTTTTGGACGTCACAATCGTCTGGGTCTCCCAATAGAGCGCTGAAGAAGAAGGGAATTTTGTTACTTACCGTAAATTCCTTTTCTTCTAGCTCTTATTGGGAGACCCAGCACCCGGCCTGTTGTCCTTCGGGATTATTGGTTTGTTTGCGGGTACACATGTTGTTCATGTTGAACGGTTTTCAGTTCTCCGATGTTACTCGGAGAGAATTTGTTTAAACCAGTTATTGGCTTTCCTCCTTCTTGCTTTTGCACTAAAACTGGTGAGCCAGTGATCCCACTGGGGGTGTATAGCCAGAAGGGGAGGGGCCTTACACTTTTTAGTGTAATTGCTTTGTGTGGCCTCCGGAGGCAGTGCTATACACCCAATCGTCTGGGTCTCCCAATAAGAGCTAGAAGAAAAGGAATTTACGGTAAGTAACAAAATTCCCTTCTTTGTTTACTTACCGTAAATTCCTTTTCTTCTAGCTCCAATTGGGAGACCCAGCACCCGCCCCTGTTTTTTGTGTACACATGTTGTTCATGTTGAATGGTTTCAGTTCTCCGATATTCCTTCGGATTGAATTTACTTTAAACCAATTTATAATTTTTTCCTCCTTCTTGCTTTTGCACCAAAACTGAGGAGCCCGTGAGGCACGGGGGGTGTATAGGCAGAAGGGGAGGGGCTTTACACTTTTAGTGTAATACTTTGTGTGGCCTCCGGAGGCATAGCTATACACCCAAGTGTCTGGGTCTCCCAATTGGAGCTAGAAGAAAAGGAATTTACGGTAAGTAAACAAAATTCCCTTCTTCTGTGAAGCACATTCGCTACAGGCACATGGCTTGAACGTTACAGGCATGTTACGGTTTGTTTAATGTCACATTTCCCTGCACACTGCTCCCTCCTGCACATCTCTCTGGCTACTACAGGACTGTCTGTTACCCCCGGCAACACCACAGTGGCAGCTTGTAAATTCAAGGAGTCCCACATGGATCTAATCGCATCCCTCCCACAGGGATTCGTTTCACCACCGGACAGAGTTCCTTCACCACTGTCCCTGTGACGACCCGTTTGCACAAGGTCCATGTTACCTCATGCCTGACCGGTCCTATTGGAGTCAGTTGCTTTCCGGAAGTTCCACTAGAATCCAGGCCCACAGCTTCAGTTTCGGTCCGTGCCTATTTCTGCACCCGGTTACTGAAGATTTTCCTTTGTCCACTTGATCTGGGTTTCCTGGGGTGACCCTGAGGGTCTGGCCAAATTTCTCTGGGCTTCTCTAACTATAGCTCCCTCAGGTACAGCCTCTTCTCTCTACTCAATGATGTCCCTATCTGACTAATCCCAACTATCAACTAGAACTGACTGTTGCTGGGAGGATTTAAACTTTAACTGCTTCAGCCCTGTTCTCCATCCCAACCACAAGCAAAGGCACCATGGAGCAGTGACACCTAGCGGTGCCTGAAAACAGTGCACCTGAGACCACACACACATAAACAACTTTTCAGATACATAAATACACAAAACAATCATGATGTCTTCAGGGGGCTGCAGGGCATCGGTCGGCCCCCCCTACAGGAATAACCATTTAATTTTCCTGAAGAAGTGTGGTCCTGAGAGCACTCTGCCCATCTTCTCAATACAACATACCATGTTCTGGGGAACGGGCAAGCAGAAAACCAAGGCAAAGGACCAATCGCTTGGTGCCTGATCATTGAATGCATCTGGTACTATGGTCTTGCCATCCCGATGAGAGAGACTAACCACTATAGACTGTTCTTTCTGTCTTTACTGGGTTGAACAGAGTGGCTTATCCTGCTCTGTTACCTATCCTAAAGGGGAATAAAAAAAGGAGACTTAAGCACAATGCAGTAAAGCCCATGGATAAAAACAGAACTGGATCTTGGACCTGTGTGGTAGACATGTCCTATGTGAAATTAAGCCTAAAGGGGTGGTCCGGCACGTAAAATGTATTTTAAAGCTATCAATGTAACCACTTTGTAATTATCTATATTATATGATTCCCTATTTATCTAGTTGCTAATGTTATGTTATTTAATGCACTTCCGGTGATATTTTGTTTGAGAAGAGTCTCAAACGTGACTTCAAAAGAGGCTGGTGCTGCAGTTACTCTCCACAGTGTCCATCGCCGCTCCAGGAACCTATCACCAGGGGCTGGTGCTGCCGGTACTTACTAGTTTCTTGTATCAACACCCTCTAAGAATACCCTGGATGATGGGTAATGGACACTTTGCCCAAGGTTGGTGGACCAACGTCATGCTGCCCCTCTCTGCTGCCACTTACATTGCTTGTGTGAAGGATGTTAGCAGGGGGCAGTGCTACATGCAGTGAGTGACACCAGCACCGTCCTTAAATGATGCGTCATCACTGCTTCTAGCGCCACCCTTAAACAAAGGGGCTAGAAGTAGTAATTCCCCAGTGAAGCTTCGTTTAGAGGGCAGTGCTAGAGGTTGTGGGGCGGCGCTAGTATCAATTACTGCATCTAGCAATGCCCACTGCTGACAAATTTCACGCAACGTAGCTGATGGCAGAGAGTGGAGTAGCTTGCTGGCTCTTCGCTAATCTTCATTTTTGCTTTAATTATTCTATCTCTATAACTGTAATTTGTTTATTTCTATATGAACCTCTGAATTGTAAAGCGCAGCAAAATATGTTGGCGCTATAGAAATAAAGATTATTATAACTATTAACCTCGTCCACAGCGTCTATCACCCATCATCCAGGATCCTGGACATTATCAGAGGGCTGCGATGCAAGAAACTAGTAAGTAACAGCAGTGCTTCCCCTTGGTGACATCTTGTTCTGGGAGAGGTGAGACACGCTGTGGGAAGTGACTGCAGCACCAGCCTCCTGTGATTTCATGATTGAGAATCCTCAAACAAAATGTCACAGGAAGTGCAGTAAAAAAACCAAAACATTCTTTTGGGATTAGATATAGGGGAGAAGTGTAGGGAATTGTTAATAAAGAAAATTACAACAGTAGTTAGGGGTAAAGATAGATTGCAACAAAATTTGTTTGTGCCGGACCATCTGTTTAAATGAGTAGCTTCAAGTAGGTATGCCAGATGCTGGGAAGAACCAAACTCGTTTTTTTATGTACTTAGTGTTCGTTTTCTTGTGGCCCAGACGTCACCAATCGTTTCCTGTGTCCCCAAATGAGGCGCCCAAGAAAGTCTAAACTTTGTTGTAGCCTCCACGACTCAAAGACTAAGCCATGACAAAGACCAAGTTAAGTGATTGGATATATGCCTGCATTTTTTGGTGTGGTAGGTGCTCAAGAAGGATCCAGTCCCATATATAATAAAAAGCAAATACATAAACTGGTGGACACCGCGATGTGCACTTGTGCTACAAGCTGAGCAGACCGTCTACACTGCACACTGATTAAAGTCTGTTAGACCGAAACGTCTGTGCTGTATCTGGTCAAGCTTACTCAATAAAATACCAGTTTATTTAACTAATTGAGTGCCAAGTATTTGCTCTTTGTATAAATTATTCTAACCATATATAAAAAAGCTAGTCAGTTTTAATCTTTGTGTGTTGAAGGCTGCTATAACTTTAATTGATCTCATACTAGCAAACTGTCTCCATTGGAGACACTTGCAAAAGGTCTTACAGTGTTGGCAGTGTTGGGCAAATTAATTGGGACAAAACATTTTTGAAGTAAAATCGTAAGTTGGTTACCAGTCAGTGATTCAAACCGGTTTTAACTGCTTTGAACAGGTGTGAGTGTACAACCTTGAGTAACAAAATGTGGTTTGACTGGTTTTAGTCAGAAAATAACAGCTAGCTGCCCCCTCAGCTTCAATTGAGAGCTTGTTTCTGTGATGAGTGGTTTAATGTAGTTTTTCTCTGTGTGATTCGTGCCTGTAAAAATGGATGTTACTCCACGGAAGAGGTCTAGAATTATTACCCTTAATGAACATACAAGTCTGACTGTAAGAGAAATTGCTTCCACCGTTGGTATTAGAAAATTTACCATTTCAAGAATAATTCTCACAGACAATGAATCTGGATCAATTTCTCCAAAACGAAAAGGGAAATGTGAAAGAAAAAGGAAAACGACACCAAAAACTGGTAAAACACTTCTCAGAAATAGTAAAATTAATACAAGAAAAACAAGTAAAGATCTCCAAAGAGACTTATTTGCTGCAGGTATTGATATTAGCAATTTGAGTGTTACAGCGTAGGCTTCTGTAAGTTGGTCGGAGGGCAACAAAGCCAGTAAAGAAACAACTTCTCATATCTCCCATGAAGGCAAAACGACTCGCATGGGCAAAATATAAACCTTGGACAACTAGCCAGTGGAAATAGGTAATTTTCAGTGATGAAACCCATCTTTTTGTTCAAGGGTACAGAGCAAGTGTTGTTACAAGAAGCAAAAATGAACCATTGCGAGCTGATCATATTCAACAAACTGTAAAACACCCTCAAAAACAGATGTTTTGGGGCTTTTTTACAGCTGATGGTACAGGGAGCTTATTTCCTGTTGATGGTATGATGAATTCATCCAAATACATAAACGTTTTAAAACGTTTTATTGTGCCATTCATGCGTACATTTGAAGGGACATTCCAACAAGCTTTGGCTCTATGCCACAATTCCAAGTGTGTGAAGAAATTCCTGGAAGAAAATAAAGTAAAAGTGCTGGACTGGCCTGGCAATTCACCAGACTTAAATCCTATAGAAAATTTGTGGAGCATTGTGAGGAGAGGTCTTGGCAAAATGGACTGTACAACCAAAGAACGCATGATAAACCGTGCCATACAAGTGTGGCTCCATGATGAAGAACTGAAGAATTTATGCAACAACTTGGTAGAATCAGTGCCAAAACATATTGAAAATCTCATATCTGCTAAAGGATGGCATATTTCTTACTAAAATTGTATGTAACAGTGCATTATAACATTTTATTATTAAATATTCAAAATTGTGTTTTTGCTTTGTCCCAATTAATTTGCACAGGACTGTATATTACAAAAGCACTATTTTGTTGCATAAAATGGATTAGTTAAGTACACCAGCTGATTAACTGCATTTGATCTATGTGCCCTCTGTGTGCCACATACACCTGTAGACCTGAAGAAACCCTAATATCGATTAACATGTAGTGGTTCTAGAAATAATTACAAGTGAAATAATGGCTGTGATGACACTGCATCTAATGACTCCACATATGAAGATTTAGCGGTTATTTTTTAATTTCAGAGTGAGACTTAGTGTTTCTTGTTTTTTTCTTTCTTTAAAGGGAATCTGTCACCAGGTTTTTGCCACCTAATCCGAGTGCAGCATAATGTAGAGACAGAGACCCTGATTCTAGCGATGTGTCACTTACTAGGCTTCTAACTGTAGTTTTGATAAAATCATTGTTTAATTTGCAGTAGATTATCATTAGAGGACTACTTTGCCTCATGCCAGGTGGTCAAGCAATATACATGAGCTCTATACATAACCCTACCTCCACCACTGATTGGTAACTTTCTATTTACAATTACATGGACAAAAAACTGTCAATCATTGTTGTGGGCAGGGATATAAAGCTCCACATTCAAATAACTGCTAGATCTGCAGCAAAGAAAACAGTGATTTGTATCAAAATGATATCAAACAGCTCAGTAAGTGACACATCGCTGGAATCGGGGTCTCTGTCTACATTATGCTTCACTCAAAGGGGTAGCAAAAACCCCTTTTAAATCTAGTTCAAGATTTCAGAATTGACAGTCTTAGTGCTGATTTACAAATGTTTTTCAATAAATTATAATACCATTAAAAAGTTAATTTATTTCAGTAATTCAATACAAAAAGTGAAAGACTTATATAGTCTTTAATGTTGATGATTATGGCTTACAGCCAATGAAAACCCAAAAGTCATTCATTATCTAAAAAAATTAGAATAATTAAACAAAACACCTGCAAAGGCTTCCTAGGTGTTTAAAATGGTCCATTGGTATCGTTCAGTAGGCTACACAATCATGGGGAAGACTGCTGACTTGACACACTCCACAAGGAGGGTAAGCCACAAAAGGTCATTGCTAAAGAAGCTAGCTGTTCAGAGTGCTGTATCCAAGCATATTAATGGAAAGTTGAGTGGATGGAAAATGTGGTAGAAAAAGGTGCACAAGCAACCGGAATAACCGCAGCCTTGAAAGGATTAAGAAAAGGCCATTCAAAAATTTGGGGGAGTTTCACAAGGAGTAGGCTGCTGCTGGATTCAGTGCTTCAAGAGCCACCACACACACATATCCAGGACATGGGCTACAACTGTCGCATTCCTTGTGTCAAGCCACTCATGACCAATAGACAATGCCAGAAGCGTCTTACCTGGGCCAAGGGGAAAAAGAAATCCAGGTCCCAGAGTTTGGAGGAAGAGTGGAGAGGCCACAATCCAAGCTGCTTGAGGTCTAGTGTGAAATTTCCACAATCAGTGATGGTTGGGGAGCCATGTCATCTACTTGTATAGGTCCACTGTGTTTTGTCAAGACCATAGTCAGTGCAGCCGTCTACCAGGAAATTTTAGAGCACTTCATGCTTCCCTCTAACGTCAAGCTTTTTGGAAATGGAAATTTCATTTTCCATCAGGATTTGGCACCTGTCCACACTGCCAAAAGTACCAATACCTGGTTTAATAACCACAGTATCATTGTGCTTGATTGGCCAGCAAACTCACCTAACCTAAACCCCATAGAGAATCTGTGGTGCATTTGTGGCGCCCCTTAGGCTTCCGTCGCCACAGAGAGGTTGCACCTCAGCCAGAGGTGTGATGTCCCATCCTGGGTAAGAATGAGGTCATATGCCGGTCCACAGACTAAACTTGCACACACCAATTGGTAGGCATACACTGGGTCAGGGATAGTGGCAGCAACCCCCATAGATGTATTCATGGGGCCGTAAGTCTCATTTCTGGTCCCAATAGTGTGGGTGGGGCCTAGTCAGTGGGTGTGTGGGAGGAGTCAGCAAGTGTGCATAGAAAAGGGAACCAGGAAGTTCAAGTTCAGTCAAGTCTACAGTGTGAGAGGGAGAAGGAGAGGGAGGTAGTTACCTCAGGAGAGTGAAGGAGTAAGGTCTGAAGAGAAATTGACAGAAGGAAGTTCCTGGTGGAGATCCTGGGGTCTAGTTAAGCCCAGGTGACACCGAGCAAGAAAGGATCCCAGGGCCACGAAAGGGCATATTGGCTCGTGGCCTGTTCCACTGAAAGATCCGGTGGAGGAATCTGGCTGCATTCAGGGACGGTCCCTAGACTGAGGGAAGAAAGACAATTCCTCAAAAGTAACACCGAAAGGCCTGGGGTGGTTGCAAGCGCCCAGGGCCACAACCTGCCACAGATCCCCCTGTGAAGGGGGCAAGATACAACTGCGGTTAGCTCCCTTTGTTCAGGCCCTGTGGTGGTGGTCAAGGCTAGGAAGTCAGTCAGGAAAGAGACACATAAGGGGTGCACCGGTATTGACCTCTGAACTACCCGAGATCGGCGGAGGCACCTGACAGTGGATCCCAGCATACTGTGGGCAACCGGTTTGCTAGCACCTGGACTCAAAAACAGTGTGTAAAAGACCTTAACTACAAGCCCTGTATTGTCTGATTCATTCTGCACCTCGTCCACAACACCATAGACTTTACCAAACACAAAAGGTTTCCCCGGGGTATTTGCTCTACCTGTGGATAGCAAGAAACGCCTCAGCTGCCATAACATCAGCCCCGGAGGTCCCTTCCAGCAGCTGCGGCCCTAAAGAGCTGCAAATTACCACAGGTGGCGTCACGAATCATATATAAACATTATCATCATCTCCCCCAATATCGCCACATTAATTGACTCCACCAGGATCACGGAATCTGGCCCCGCCACCGCTGACTACCCCAGACTAGTCCGGCCCGACACAGAGTCACCTAAGGCTCTGGGGTGGGCGAGTCACATTGTCAAGAGGAAGATGAGAAACACCAGACTCAACAATGCAGAAGAGCTGAAGGCTGCTATCAAAGCAACCTGGGCTTTCGTAATACCTCAGCAGTGCCGCAGGCTGATTGCCTCCATGCCACGTTGCATTAATGCAGTAATTCATGCAAAAGGAGCCCCGGTCAAAGTATTGAGTGCATTTACTGTACATGCTTTTCAGTAGCCCAACATTTCTGAGTTAAAAATCTTTTTTTCAGTTGGTTTTAGAAAATATTCTAATTTTCTGAGATTATAACTTTTTGGTTTTCATTTGCTGTAAGCCATAATCATTAACATTAACAGAAATAAACACTTGAAATAGATCACTCTGTGTGTAATGACTCTATATGATATATTCTTTTCCCTTTTTGTATTGAATTACTGAAATAAATAACTTTGATGCTATTCTAATTTATTGAGATGCACTTGAATACAGTCTTTTACAAAGGGGGCTCTCCTCACAGGGTAATAACGCAGAGCAACCTTAAGACGCACCTCCAGAGAATCCTTTAAGCCATGCCCCATTGGTAATTACCATAAAAATTAGCACCAATTAAAAAGGTTCATATTTCTAGAACTGTATTGCAGATTTAAAAAAAATAACGGGATACTCAAGTGAAGAATAGTAGGAATAAAATAAGACCTATATTGTCCAATTTTGTCCTGATGTCTGGTCCTCCCCAGAGCATAACATTTAAAATAGAAAATCTACAGCATAACATAAAAATAAAGACCAAACTTCTAATGTAACATTAATAAGGCTGGGGCTACACGTTAACTTTACTGTTTCGAAGTGAAAACTACTGAGCGAGTAGTAGCTATGTGAAAAATTGACAAATCTGTGTATGCGTAAATATATATACTAATAGAGGGGTGCTCATTTGTCTAACTTTCTTAGTTGTAAGCCATCTAATATAATTCAGATGATTTTCTCTTCTACAGCTTCAGCACATCTGTGGTTAAACATCCAGACAATGTGTCGCAGTTGTATCTTTTCATAGCACATTTCCCTTTATTAATGGATGCTTGTTGATTATTTACATAGTGCCATATAACCATCATTTTGCACTAGTAGATGTTAATGTTTTCAGCGGAAATTTTTTCATGGCTCGTTGCATTCTAATTTCTGGAGTTTGCTTACTTGTATATGTATTTGTACCAATCTTTTGGAAGTCTAGTTGGCTTTCTCTTCGGTACTGATGAGAGAATCGGGTATACAGTATGATCTGATGATTAATTTTGACAGTCTCTCTTTTGCCAGATAGCTGTCTGGTTTACTTGACCCTCTTTCCTCTCTTACTGCCTGCTCTATGCTTTGCTATAACCTGTATGTGGCCAGCGGTTGCCGTTAGCAGTGATGAAGCAAGGCGGGAGTCTCTCTTCTGTCCTGATGAGCTAGACTCACTCTTCTCCTACTTTGATACTTCCTCAAAGCTCCGTAGTAGTAAGTAACCTCTCTTATATAGTGTGTACTTTTTGGCTGTTTAGGTTCTGTCCAGTTTCCTTCATTTGCCGCTTTTTCTAAATGTTAATTTCGATGTTCCTTTTTTATGAAAATGCTCATTTCTTTTTACCTTATGTTTTCGAACGTTGGCTCAACTTTTCATCATGTTGAAGAGATTAGCGTATAAATCTGTCATTAAAATTGATTCTGTAGGTTTTTGCTTGCAAGTTTTCTTCCAGCTAGTATGGTATGACTGTGATATATAAGGGGTTACCCTTGATTTTTATAATGGCAATCAAAGCTTTTTTTTTTTTTTTTTTTTTTTTTCTGTGTTGTAGCTGAGATTTAAAGGGTTTGTGGAAAAGCATTAATATGTTAATTTACAGGAAAACTATTCTATATTCAGTGAAAAAAGTTTTAGAACAGGTTGGTTGTCAGAAAAAAAAGATGTTAATGAATTTTTTTTTTTTTTTTTGCATTACCATTATGTGGAACGAAATCTAAAATTACTTCTTCAGAACCATGCTATGACATGAATGCATAATCAGAAAATGTCCTATTGTTTTAAATTTTTTTATTTTTTATTTTTTTTAAATGTCCAATGTCTTTTAGGCCATGTGCACACCCTGCGTTTCTTTCGCGTTTTTTCTTGTAGAGTTTAATCAATACTGCAAGGAAAAAAAACGCATGCCAGCAAAGTCTAGGATAATCCTGACTTGCTGTGCACATGTTGCAGATATTTTTCCTTGCAGATTTTGGTGCCGAAAAAATATCCAGCATGTCAATTCTTTCTGCTGATATAATCCATTGTAGTGCTCGAGCTCGATCACTACGGTGGATTATATCTGCCAGTACTGCACTCGCGGCTCTGACACTTCACCTTACACACCATGTATCTGGCATGCTTTGTGAGTCTCTCCGTAGCTCAGTAACCCGGTGTCGTCATGGTGAACACCCAGGGTTGCCATGGCAGCAATCGGGTCCCTGTGATCACATTAAAGGAACCCAATCGCCAGGGAGAGATAAGCGATCCCTTTCCCTGCCTCATGAATGCTGTGATTGCATTGATCGCAGCATGCAGGGATTTAAACCACTGGGATCAGTGAAAACACCACTCCGGGCAGTGAGAGCCGCATCCCGGCTGCATCATCAGCCGGAGACGATCACGGGGGTACAGCACCTGGACCCCGTGATCGAGATGAGTAAAAGAACAAATGAAAAAATGCTTAAAAAAAAGACGAAAACACAATAAAAAACAAGCAGTTTTTTTGCTGTGTTTTTCCAGCCAGAACATGCGGTTTTGTATGCAGAAAATCTGCACACAAATCTGCTACATGGGCACATAGCCTTATCTAGATTTTACTCTGTCCACTGAGACCTCTATCAACATTTAATGTTTTGTGGAGATTAGAGATGGGCGAACCTGCAGATGTCCGGGTTTGTCAGGTCCGGCTGGAACTGGATTTGAACCCAAGCTTAAGCCTGGACCCCCGATCTCCATATAAGTCTATGGGATCCCAAACTTGTGTGCTGTTAAATGGTGGTAGTTAGGGCTAAGGGGCTGTAAAAGGAAGTAAAATGGGGATTAATGCAGGACAGAATACCAGCCCCCAGCTGTCAGCTTTATTTTGGCTCCGTATCAAAATTGGGGTCCCTTGTATTTTGATACGTGCCAGATAACACACACACAGCTGGGGGTTGCAGCTGTCAGCTTATCTGCGCTGTGTATCAAAATCAAAGAGGACCCCATGCCATGTTTTCCAATTGTTTATCTGTTTTTACACTCCTCTTCCGGGATACAGGCAGGTAGTGTGAGGGCAACCAATCACAGAAGCCGGCAGTCTGACTGCAACTAATCATAAACACTGTCACAGAAGGTGGGCGGGGGAATCTGAATATTCATAAGCTTTAATGAGTGGACCTGGAAACAGTGTGTAAGCCATGCGGAGACTCAGTCAGTATAATTGTCTTGCTTTAATCCCCATTTTTACTTCCTTTTCCTTTTTATTTTTATTTTTGTGGCCGAACCAGACAGTACCATGGACTTCCCTGAGAAGTCCATGTTCAGGGTCCGTGCACGGACACTAGGTGTCGCCCATCACTAATAGAGATCTCTTCTCAGCAGTGATTTCATTAAAGAGAAATCTGTCACCACATTTGACCTAGATAGACACTATTAATACAGGCACACAGGTTATAGAATGCTGAAAAAAGTCATGTGTGTGCCTCATATCAGATGCATTGTTGTAGATTAATTCTCTGATCACTTTATGTAAATTAGCTCTTCCATGGTATGGGCAGTATGCTGCCTAGAAGAGCTAATTTACATGAAGTGATAAAAGATGATTTATCCACAACAAGGCTACTGATATGAGTCAAACAGGGATGATTATTTTCATCACTCTATAATCTTTCATCTGTATACCCATATTAATAGTTTAGATGGGTCAAATGTGACAGCTTCCCCTTAAAGGGAACCGGTCACCAGATTTGGTGACTATAAACTGCGGCCACCACCAGTAAGCCCTTATATACAGTTTTCTGAAATACTGTAAATAAGTGGCCAGGCCACTCTGTAGAATGTAAAAAAGACCTTTATTATGCTCACCTCGGGGGCGGTCTGGTCCGCCCCCTAGGTGCATGACGTAGGACACGTCATGCATACTGGGCTGGCTAGAAGGAGGACGGTGATCACTGCAGAGATTAGGCGCCGGACCAGAGAGTAGCAACACCCATCGAACTGGACCACCTCCTAGGTGAGTATTATAAAAGTGTTTTTTACGTGAAACAGAGCGGCCTGGGCCTTTATACACAGTATTCTGGAATGCTGTAATATAAGGGCTCACTGGTGGTGACCGCAGCCTATAGTCGCCAAATCTGGTGACCGGTTCCCTTTAATATTACAGGCTTCATTTCAATGAAAGGTAACAGCTCTATTATGAAGCTGGAAACAAGTTACACAGGGTCCATTATGTTTACAGCAAGCTGTAGCCACCGCCTTCAATTTCCTGCAGTGACCATTCAGTCACATTCAGGCTACAGGCTCCTAGGATCCATGTGCATTATCTAAGGCATAATTAAAAGGAACCTGACAGTAGATCCATGCTGTCCGACACATTGGCAGAGTTATTGCAGCCATGTATGTTTTAACTCTGAAAGCGCTGAAAATAAAATGAATAAATAATGCAGCGTATAAGACAAAACTATAATTTAAAAAGCTGTCTGGAACGGTGTGTCTTGGATGACTAGTCTAATGAAGGTTCCTGGTGGCTTCTCGCTGTGCCACTCCCCTGTCAGATTAGCATAAAAAAGAAAAATTACCTTCAGTTCCCCTTAGGCAGATAATCCAAAATAATAACCATTCATTATGAGCATTGCACAGACTAAAGGGTGCTTTACACGCTGCGACATCGCTAGCGATCTCGTTAGTGATGTGACATGCCAGATCGCAGATAAGATTTGCCGAGATCGCACATAGGTCATTTTGTAGCGCCGGTCACATGTGCAATCTCGGCAAATCGTATGTGCGATTTGGCGTGTTACATTGCTAGCGATCTCGTTAGCGATGTCGCAGCATGTAAAGCACCCTTAAAGGGAAGGTATCGCGGTTTTTTATTTTTGTATTAAAAATAGTGATTATGAAATCAAGTATTTCTAATACAAAATGAAAATCGCTGCTTATTTAGTTTTTATGTAATTCTTATTTTACTGGAGGCACTGGGGGCTGCCATGCTGGATTTGCTGTCTAACGACAGTAACTCCTTCCTTTATGGCAGCCCCTGTGCATAGACTCTGATAGTCGGGCTCCGACCCCATGCCATTCGTTACAGTGGGCATCTGCTGTGACCTGGACGCGCCCCATGGGCTGTCCAGAACACAACAGAGGGAGGAGACCAGTGCCATTATTGTGGAGCTCACAGCGTGTGCTGTTTGCTCCACTTTACCCCTGTCACCCACCGGGATGTGTGAGTACGGGCCGCCTCCCCTCCCCTCGTTACCATCTCTGATGACATCCCATCCCTCCGTTCTCCCCAGCCCCTGCTCTGCCCCAGCTACTGCCGCCGCCCCTCCCCCCCGCCGTTACCGTCTCCAATGACACCCCCCTCCCTCCGTTCTCCCAAGTCCCCGCTCTGCCCGCTGCCGCAGCTCCCCCAGCTCTGCCCGCCGCTGCTGTGTGTGTGTCACAAGGTCCCCATCAGGGGTGATTGTGAGTGTGTGTCGGCGCTTGCGATGCTGTGCAGTGAGCTTCCAGGACCTGAGAGAGGATCACATGGGAAGCATGTGATATCTCCGGATGTTGTGAGTGTGTGCGCGCGATTGTACAGGTATGTGCGATATCGTGAGTGTATGTGAGTGGATGTGTGAGTGTATGCGATCGGATGTGTGAAATGACGGTCGGACGCAGGGGAGGATGGCATGCAGCACAGCTGCCTGGAGCGCCCACCGGAGGTCACAGGGAGGAATGATGTGAAAGGTGTGTGTGTGTGTGTGGCACAAGGTCCCCATTAGGGGTGATTGTGTGTGTGTGGCACAAGGTCCCCATCAGGGGTGATTGTGTGTGTGTGTGTGTGTGTGTGTGTGTGTGTGTGTGTGTGTGTGCGTGTGCGTGTGCGCGCACGCACGCACCACTGCATGTGAGTACCTGTGTGTGTACCGGTGATACTGTCTGCAGGGTTGTGTATCTAATCCTATCCTGTGTGATACTGTCTGCTGAGCCGTGTATCTAATCCTCTCCTGTGTGATACTGCCTGCTGAGCCGTGTATCTAATACTCTCCTGTGTGATACTGTCTGCTGAGCCGTGTATCTAATCCTCTCCTGTGTGATGCTGTCTGTACGGCTGTGTATCTAATCCTGTCGTGTGATACTGTCTGCTGAGCCGTGTATCTAATCCTATGTTGTCTGATACTGTCTGCATAGCTGTTTATCTAATCCTCTCCTGTGTAATACTGTCTGCAGGGCTGTGTATCTAATCCTATCGTGTGATACTGTCTGCAAAGCTGTGTATCTAATCCTCTGCTGTGAGATATGGTCTGCACGGCTGTGTATCTAATCCTATCCTGTGTGATACTGTCTGCAGAGCCGTGTATCCAATCCTATCGTATCATACTGTCTGAGCTGTGTATCTAATCATGTCCGGTGTGATACTGTCTGCTTAGCCGTGTATCTAATCCTATCCTGTGATACTGTCTGCACAGCTGTGTATCTAATCCTATCCTGTGTGATACTGTCTGCACAGCTGTGTATCTAATCCTATCCTGTGTGATACTGTCTGCTGAGCTGTGTATCTAAAGCTATCCTTTGTGATACTGTGTGCTGAGCTTTGTATCTAATCCTCTCCTGTGTGATACTGTCTGCTGAGCTGTGTATCTAATCCTATCCTGTGTGATACTGTCTGCTGAGCTTTGTATCTAATACTCTCCTGTGTGATACTGTGTGCACAGCTGTGTATCTAATCCTATACTGTGTGATACTGTCTGCAGAGCCGTGTATCTAATCCTATCCTGTGTGATACTCCTGCTGTCCTTGGTGACACTTTAGACATTTCTGGTCACCAGGAAAATGGCTGTGCATTGTGTCCTTACATGTCATTCTCTGTTATCTGTTGTAAACACTCAGATTAGGAGGGGTGGAAGCCTGCCATCACACACAGGAGAGCAAACTCCGCCCACTTTACGGCAGGCTGTAATCTGAGCTTTTTATACAGTGAAAATTCAGTAGGATTTCAGAAGCTGCTCCCCTTAGTGTTTAACAGTGGAAAATATCAAACTTTTTTAAAAATTTTTTTTTATGTTTTGCACAATTAAAAAAAAAAAAAAAAAAAAAAATATTTAAACAAAACATTTAAACATTATTACTTTACATTTTTTCAGTTATTATTATTATTATTATTATTTTTTTTTTTTTTTGACTATACCTTCCCTTTAAGTGTTTATAGTGGTAGTAAGCAATGGAGATCCAAGTACTGTGCAGACATCCAGCAAAGCGACCAAAATTATTTTCAATATAAAAATAACTTCATTAGTAAACAGTTTGAAAAAAAAACAAAACGGCATAGTGGAAAAATTCCCAGTAACTGGCCTACATGTTTCAAATGAAGAGTTCTAAAGATAGGACATTGTGTCAGGATATAATGAACAGAAATTACAGCAAATATTACAGAGAAAGGTGTAATTTGAAAAGCTGAAAGTATGCATCTTGGATGACCAGTCCAACAAAGGTGTCCGGTGGCTTCTTTTCGCCCCATTCCCTCTGACTGACATGTGACTTGTAACGTGAGTGTATAGGGTGAGGCCTGACGGTCTACTGGAGTAGGCAGGGGAGAAGCTGCCCGATGCCAACCTTGGAATAGCCATCTGAGAGTCATAGTACCCGGACTACTTTTCAAAGCATGTCTATTCTGAAACACTAAATCCAAATCACCGTCTGATAAGAGCTATGGATAAAAAGCGCAATAGGGTCTTACCCTAAAAACATGTAAAAAGGTGATGAGTTCTGTGCTCACCTTGTTGGATTGTGTGATACACAACCAGAATTAATACGTAATCCAGCTGCTGCAGAGTTCCTGCACTCAAGAGCCAGGAATAATCAGGAACCCCAACAGATGTGAATCTCTTCTGCGCTGCTGTAAGAATGACGAAGATCCAAAGTGCTGAGTAAAATGTAGATGGTTTTATTTTTGTGTTTCGAAGTGTCCTCACTTCTTCATCAGGAAGTCCACAGGCAAGATGGTATGCTCCATACTTGTGTACAGAAAATGCAATATAATTTACAATAGGTAAAAAAGTCAGATCTTGGCTACCTCTGATTTTCTTGTATAGAGGTGTAAAGATGGCCATAAATAGACACAGAATTAAGTTTATAACCTTGGCAGATTTAATCTAGTGATTACTGTATATAACTAGTATGCTTTATTTTATCAAATGAAATCCGATGCAGACGCATGGGAAAGTAACCAGACAGTTTATAACACTGAATGTGCTAATATAAGTTACTTTATGATTCGCAAAATGACTTGTATTTACTATATTTATAAAAACCTAAAGAGTTTGTATAAATTGTTACTGTCCTTGATTTAACTTAGAACCTATTTTTTTCCATTTTAGTGAGAAGCAATGACAGTGGAATCCAGTTTAGTGCAGACGGTAGCCGGGAGCTCCTAACGTCTGCAGTGTCTTCCAACAGTTTGTATGATGCAGGTCCGTGTCCTCTGATCTTACAATGTCTTTGATCTACATATCTATATAAGTATGTGTATGTTATGTATTGTAATTATAAATATAATTATATTACTGTTAGTGAGCATGTGATTGGAGGTTTTTAGTTTATTTTGTAGACAATTATAAGCATTAAATTCTAGAACTAGACTGTATTTTTTAGTTTTTTCTTTTCACATATTCCAGAGATGGAGAAGAAACCTGAAAAGAGGGATTCTGCCGTATTTCAAGACACTCCAGGCACTAAAAAAGAAATCCCCGGACTTCAGCTCTACAATGCAGCTTTTCAGCAAAACCTTCCTGCAATGGCTGAAGCTTTGGCTCACGGAGCAGAAGTCAACTGGGTTAACATAAAAGAAAACAATGCTACACCTTTAATAAAGGCCGTACATGGGGTACTCTGCTCTGTTTCATCTGGAATGAATTTACAATGCTTTTAATTTATAACTGCTACATGGCACTAATACTGCTTGATCCTATCTATCCCGTCTTGTTCTTTTTTAGTTTCTATGGTAGGAATAAGTATTTAATGTTAAATGGAATCTGAGCAGTGTTTTAACCTCCAAACTTTTTAGAGGCGAATGTTGCTCTATCACTCCAGCTCTATTCCCCAATTAGTACCGTCACCTGTTGCTTAACTGACTTCCACTATGCTATGTAACTTCAGGCAAAGGAGCCATCAGTCAAGCAGGAGGAGGTGGTGGAAATAGAGCTGGAGTGACAGAGGCTTCAAATTGATCATAGCCATTTGCATATCAAGTCAAAAGCTGTTTTTTTCTGAAAAAGAGTAGCAGACTGGCCATGTAAAGCTACTGCTGTAATAGTATTCGGAAGAGCTACATGCACATATAAAAAGTTTCGGTGTGAAGTCTTGATGAAAGATTCCCGTTAATATTGTAACATTTTTCTTTTTATACTTCCTCATAAAATTTCTTCTTCTTAGGGATCTCTAGTGACCTGCGAGTTTCTTCTCCAAAATGGGGCTAATGTTAACCATCGTGATGTCAAAGGAAGAGGACCATTACATCATGCAACTGTGCTTGGACGCACAGGGTAAGCAGCCAAGCTGTTTCTTTGGGGTCAGCTCAGTTGAATGTTTTCATGCTTGTAATTGAAATCACCTAGTACAGTCATGGCGAACCTTTTACAGGCCGAGTGCCGAAACTGTAGCCCTAAACCCATTTTTTTTTTCCGAAGCGCCAACCAATCCTATTATGTAAATAATTTATTGTAACCTTACCTTTGCAGTCTTTTCTTCAGCATGGGGCATCACGCTCATGCTTACCACACATTGAAGCTGAGCCCCTGCCCCTTCCAGACACAGCAGTTGGATTGATCCCTCTGGAAAAAAATTTCAGCATATTAGACAGAGATTTTAGCCTGGAATGCAATCAGATTTCACCTTGTAATCCACATCTATATTTCAAAGTCTGAACATCCTGAAATCCCATAAAGACGTGCAAGTTGCTCCCCTCCCCTTTCATTGTGTAGTTATGTCCCCTTCTTGGGCCACTTCCTGGTAAACATGTCCCCCATCCTGATATATATTTCCTACATTCTGGTATATTTGTCCACATCATGGCCCCATCCTGGTAAATGTATTCCATCCTGGCATATTCCCCATCCTGGTAAATGTTCCTCCATCGCAGCATGTACCCCATTCCTGGTAAATGTCCTCCACTCTGGTAAATGCACCCCATTCCTGGTAAATGTCCTCCACTCTGGTAAATGTACCCCATCCTGGTAAATGTACCCCATCCTGGTAAATGTACCCCATCCTGGTAAATGTACCCCATCCTGGTAAATGTACCCCATCATTGTAAATGTATCCCATCCTGGCATGTTCCCCCATGCTGTTAAATGACCCCATCCTGGTAAATGTACCTCATCCAGGCATGTTCCCTTTTCCTGGTAAATGTCCCCTTTCCTGGTAAATGTACCCCATCCTGATAAATGTCACCCTTCCTGCTAAATGTTCCCCATCCTGGCATTTGTCCTCATCCTGGCATGTTCATGTACCCCCATCCTAGCATATTTCCCCCCATCCTTTCATGTTTCCCCCATCCTGGTAAATGTACCTTTTACTGGCATGTTCCCCTTCCTGCTAAATGTACCCCATCCTGGCATGTTTCCCCATCCTTACAGTCATGTTTCCCCCCATCCTTGCAGCCATGTTTCCCCCCATCCTTCCAGCCATGTTTACCCCCATCCTTGCAGCCATGTTTGGCACCGTGCTCTGTATGTTTGCCATGTGCTCTGTATGTTTGCCCCGTGCTCTGTATGTTTGCCCCGTGCTCTGTATGTTTGCCCCGTGCTCTGTATGTTTGCCCCGTGCTCTGTATGTTTGCCCCGTGCTCTGTATGTTTGCCCCGTGCTCTGTATGTTTGCCCCGTGCTCTGTATGTTTGCCCCGTGCTCTGTATGTTTGCCCCGTGCTCTGTATGTTTGCCCCGTGCTCTGTATGTTTGCCCCGTGCTCTGTATGTTTGCCCCGTGCTCTGTATGTTTGCCCCGTGCTCTGTATGTTTGCCCCGTGCTCTGTATGTTTGCCCCGTGCTCTGTATGTTTGCCCCGTGCTCTGTATGTTTGCCCCGTGCTCTGTATGTTTGCCCCGTGCTCTGTATGTTTGCCCCGTGCTCTGTATGTTTGCCCCGTGCTCTGTATGTTTGCCCCGTGCTCTGTATGTTTGCCCCGTGCTCTGTATGTTTGCCCCGTGCTCTGTATGTTTGCCCCGTGCTCTGTATGTTTGCCCCGTGCTCTGTATGTTTGCCCCGTGCTCTGTATGTTTGCCCCGTGCTCTGTATGTTTGCCCCGTGCTCCCTATGTTTCCCCCGTGCTCTCCATGTTTCCCCCGTGCTCTCCATGTTTCCCCCGTGCTCTCCATGTTTCCCCCGTGCTCTCCATGTTTCCCCCGTGCTCTCCATGTTTCCCCCGTGCTCTCCATGTTTCCCCCGTGCTCTCCATGTTTCCCCCGTGCTCTCCATGTTTCCCCCGTGCTCTCCATGTTTCCCCCGTGCTCACCATGTTTCCCCCGTGCTGGCACTGTCCCCCACACCTTGGCACAGCTGCACACAACTTAAAAATAAAAAAATAAAAAACTCACCTTGCAGCACCTGCTCCATCGCTGCGTCCTCAGTTGCTGAATGTCCTGCTTCATTTTTTGGACGTTGCTCTCCCGCTGTGAAGCACACATCGCTGTGTGTGACAGCGAGAGAGCAACGAACTGAAGCGAGCAGGGAGCCGGCGTCTGGCAGCCTGCGTTAAGCTGTAACCACAGTAAACATCGGGTAACCAAGAAGCCCTTTCCTTGGTTACCCGATATTTACCTTAGTTACTAGCGTCTGCCGCTCTCACGCTGCCAGTGCCGGCTCCCTGCTCCCTGCATACGTAGCTGGAGTACACATCGGGTAATTAACCCGATGTGTACTCTGGCTAGGAGTGCAGGGAATAGGGAGCCGGCACTGGCAGCGTGAGAGTGGCAGACGCTAGTAACTAAGGTAAATATTGGGTAACCAAGAGAAATGCTTTCCTTGGTTACCCGATATTTACCTTAGTTACGCTTCCACGCGTTGCTGCTGGCTGGGGGCTGGTCACTGGTCGCTGGTGAGATCTGCCTGTTTGACAGCTCACCAGCGACCATGTAACGACGCAGCAGCGATCCTGATAAGGTCAGATCGCTGGTCGTGATCGCTGCTGCGTCACTATGTGTGACACCACCTTTAGTTCAGTTCCCGCAAGGCAACAAGACGCCGGCGCCGCCTACTGACGCTCCTCCGTCTCCTAGGGAACAGGCCTGCGGCTCAGGAGAGGAGGCGTGTCAGAAGGAGGAGAGATGTCTTCTCTGCTCCAACACCACTTTGCACTGTCGGCGCGACCACACCGGACAGTGCATATTGGCTGAATGTGGCGACCGTGCGCGTGCCAGCAAAAAGGGCTCTGCGTGCCCAGTCTGGCACGCGTGCCATAGGTTCGCCATCACTGACCTAGTATGTAATCTTATTAAAAAAAAAAAAATTAACCCCTTTCAAATGGGACTTTTGTGTATTCTGCGGGGCCACATGAAATACCAGGCTCCCCCCCATATTATTATTATTATTATTATTATTTATTTATATATATATATATATATATGACATGTGGGGTCTGAATGTATGCACCATGCTCAGAATTACTTCATTGAAGGCAGCTAAGTGTACAATATGCTGCATTACAAAATTGATACAGTGTATTGTATCTGCGATCACAGATTCAAGTTGTCCTTATAGGGATTACCGTATATACTCGAGTATAAGCCAAGTTTTTCAGTTTATTTTTTATGCTGAAAATGCCCTCCTTAGCTTATACTCAAGTGAGGTTGCCATAAAAAAATATTCTCCCCTGTCCTCCGTTCCTGTGGTGTCCTCTTGCCTGCTTCTTGCAGTCTGCAGGCACCTAGATCCCTCCATGATAACGGCCGGTGCACAGAGCCGCTGCTGCAGGCTGCCGTCTTGGCTTTACTGCAGTTGAATGGTTTGCGATGTCGTAAAGCATTCAACTGCAGTAAAGAGCTGACAGCAGCGTTGGCAGCCCCGTGCACTGGACGCGATCATCGAGGGGTGCTTCTTGCGGCGCCGCAAGCCATTTCACTTCAGTAAAGCCATAGCTGCAGCTCCATGAACCAGCCGCAATCATGGAGGGGTCTGCAAGAAGCAGGTAAGAGGATACCGCAGGAACGAAGGACAGGTGAGAATATTTATTTTTGGGTAAACAACGGCAGAATAGGGGACAAGAGGGGACCGGAATGAGGGCATTACTAAAGGATGGGTACATAACTGCAGGGCACATTACTAAATAATGGGAACATTATTATGGAGCGCATGGATGGGCACATTACTACAAGGGGGGGGGGCAAGGATAGGCACATTACATTTTATTGGTATCTATTTTTATTTTTTAAATTTTCCAGTAGCTGCTTCATTTCCCAATTTACGCCCTAGGCTAATACTTGAGTCAATAAGGTTTCCCAGTTTTTTGTGGTAGAATTAGGGGCCTCGACTCATACTCAGATCAGCTTATGCTCTAGTATATATGGTAATAAAAAAGAACATTAAACATCTGTTTAAGATGCCAAAAAAATGCATCAAATATAAATTACCTACTCTTCAAATTTTTAAAATAAAAAATCTAACTCCTATTATGGAATAAAATAAAATGTGTGGTACTTTTTTTCTTTTTGGTCATTAGTTTAAAGGGGTTGTCCACTACATGTCTCCCCCACCCCCAAGTAATATAATAAAGCCTATAGTCCCTGTACTACCATCATTCCAGCGGCTCCCGTGGGGTTGTGTCTGATCAGCGCCACCATCTGTCTCTCTGCCTTTGGAACAAACGAGCAATCAATAGAAAGTGAGCACAGCCGCAGCGCACATTTCCTGTTGATTAACTAGTTTGGTCCGAAGGTGGGGAGACAGAAGCTGGTGCTGATTGGATGCGTGGCTTATGTAACGTCACAACCCCACGAGAGCCCCGCACCGTGAGCAGCTGCACCTCTGGAAGGGTGCCGATATGGAAGGTGAGAATAGGCTTTATTATTTTACCTGGGGGAAACATGTGGAATCATCTGGTAATGTAATCTTGACAGGAATATACTAGGTGCGAAAGTTAAAAACATTCTATGTGGCTAATAATACAATATAGTGATTAGATCTCTATTCAGACTGGACTTGTGTATTTGTCTTCACTGTCTTCATTTTTAACTTTTCTTAATTTTGTACCAGACAAGTTTGCTTATTTTTGAAGCGTGGGGCCAATCAACATGCCACCGATGAAGATGGAAAAGATCCTTTGAGCATTGCTGTGGAAGCTGCTAATGCTGATATAGTAACACTGTACGTAGCGTATATAATATATTCACTTGTATAGCGCCATTAATTCCACAGCCCTTCACATACAGTGGCAACACTGTCCCCATTGGGGCTCACAATCTAGATTCTCGATCAGTATGTCTTTGGATTCTAGAGTGTTTGGTATTACATTTTTATTCTAGAGCAGTGGTCCTCAACCTTTTTCACCTTGAGAGGCACATTCAGTTCTAAGATATACTCGCGAGCCACATACAAAGATCCGACCGTCCCCTGTTGTAGTATCACCTAGGACCCCAATTACTAGTGTATAATGACAGACAAAGCTTCTCAGCAGAACTTTGTGCCACCCTCAGTTATAGGCAGTATACTCACAACCAAGGGTTCAGACTTTACTTCATTTGCAATTCTCACAGGACGCACTCCAACCTAACTATTATATCCAGGTTCATGACCCCTCTAATAGGATGATACTATCTCCAGCTTACTATATTTATGCCCCTCCCCACCAATAGACATGCATCCAGATTTGCTCTTCTGCACAGGGCAACTCACAAAAGTCACCATCTGGAGACCTTCTCTTCATAGCTGTTTGCTACACTTTGTGCACCAAGCTGGGAGACAGCCGTAAGCCAAAAACTTGGACCCACTCCCAAGCCACAGGTTTAGGCACCCATGTTCTAGAGGCTTTACACTTACATGCATTTCTGTCATCATACTGTACTGACTTATCTAAGGGCAGGATATTATGGCTACAGATCCAGAACAGTATTAATCTTAATAGTATGTAACAAATAATTTTGCAGACTCATACTTCTGGAGTTTTACATTTACAGCATATCCAGGCCACAGGGGCTCGCCTCTGTCTTCAAAATGGGTTCCTGTGGCACACTTCTGTCTGACGAGGGGGGCTTGTGTATTTCTTTTTCGCTCTATTGGGAGACCCAGAAAATTGGGTGTATAGGCTATGCCTCCGGAGGCCGCACAAAGTACTACACTTAAAAGTGTTAGGCCCCTCCCCTTCTGCCAATACACCCCCCGTGCTCCCACGGGCTGCTCAGTTTTTTGCTTTGTGCGAAGGAGGTCAGACACGCACAGCACAGCTCCACAGATTAGTCAGCAGCAGCTGCTGACTAGGTCGGATGGAAGAAAAGTGGGCCCATATAGGGCCCCCAGCATGCTCCCTTCTCACCCCACTTTTGTCGGCGGTGTTGTTAAGGTTGAGGTATCCATTGCGGGTACGGCGGCTGGAGCCCACATGCTGTTTTTCCTTCCCCATCCCCCTTAGGGCTCTGGGTGAAGTGGGATCTTATCGGTCTCCAGGCACTGAGACCGGGCTTCATCCACAACTCCTGTGGAGCCTGATGGATAGGAGCCGATACCGTTCAGGGACATGGCCCTGCATCTTAAAGGTACTCTGTATCCCTATGGGGACCGCGCACGGCATCACCTCAGCTTTGCTGGGTGTGCTAGTGCACCGGGGACCGCGGCGCTGACCGGGTCTATATGTGCCATTACACACTCAGCTTCGCTGAGTGTGTTTATATGTAAGGGCTACCGCACTGACCGCCGTTCCACGGGACACTGCGGCGCGGCTGGGACTTGTAGTTCGCCGGGGACTTTCACGCGACCGCGCTTTTACGGCGGCCGCGTTTATTACTACAGTCCCCGGCTTCATTGCGGCCTAGTTTCCCTTTTTTTCTCCCGCCCTCAGCCCTGACAGGCAGGGGAAGGGCGGGACGCTGCACGGAGCGAGCAGCAATGAGGGCTGGAGTATGATTTACATGCTCCACTCCCCTCACTGTACACAGTATGAGCGCCCGTTTCGCGCTCTTTCTAGGCCACGCCCACAGCTTCCTCAGCTCGTCAGGACGCCGCAGCCATTCCTGTCAGCTCCACCGACGCTGCAGAGAGGGACATATTCATGGGAGACCCAGACACGGTCTCTGGTGGCCTCATAACCGCTTAGGCGGCTGGTAAACAGCACATGTGGTGCTAGCCCCATGGTGCTGTATTGTATGGGTACATTATTTGTGTACTGTATATAATTTACACTGTATGAGCACAGTTCTTTCTGGCTATATACCCTATTGTGTTACTCAGGGAAAACTATAGCATGGCGCCCATAAAAGGCAGGGGTGCCAAAACACAGGCTTATTATGTTGCCTGCGCCGCATGTAAGACCCAGCTACAGGCAGGTTCCACTGACCCTCATTGTGTACAGTGTTCGACCCCTGTGACACTTCCTCAGCCGGATCCTCTGCTAAGAGGGGCCCAGGGGGAGCCACCTGTTGACACTGTCCAGGTGACGGGGACTGAGTTTGCAGCCTTTAAGGATCAACTCTCTGAGACTATGGCTAAGATACTAGAAGCCTTGCAGTCCAGACCGGTATCTCAGCAAAGGGACTCTGTTGAATCATTGTTCCCTGACCCCCCTCAGTTGGACCAACAATGTCCTCACGGGGTATCTCATACATCCCAGACGGAGGGTTCGGACTTAGAACCTAGCCCCAGATCGTCTAAGCGAGCCCGCTTAGAATTTCCCTCGACATCATATTGTTTAGGGTCTCAGCGGGGGGATTCTCTGGTTGATGATGCGGAAACAGCTGATCCAGGATTCTGATCCTGGGAGCGCTCTCAATCTTAATTCTCCAGACGGGGACGCCATAGTGAATGTTCTTATTGCATCCATTCATCAGTTGCTGGATATTCTTCCCTCAGCCCCTCCGGCGGAGGAGTCTGATTCTCAGCAGGAGAAATTTCGCTTCAGGTTCCCCAAGCGTACACAGAGTATGTTTCTAGACCACTCTGATTTCAGAGAGGCAATCCAGAATCACCATGCTTGTCCGGATAAGCGTTTCTCTAAGCGCCTTAAGGATACACGTTATCCTTTTCCCCCGGAAGTGGTTAAAGGTTGGATTCAATGTCCCAAAGTGGATCCTCCAATCTCCAGACTGGCGGCTAGATCCATACTTGCAGTGGAAGATGAGCATTCGCAGCCGTATGGGCGCTACAAGCTATATCAGCAGGTCAAGCGAAAATTGAAGCGGCCGCGCCACAAGTGGCTTCCATTACCTCCCAGACCTCGGCAATTGCGTCTTACGCTATGAATGCTGTCCTGGACTCTGTGAGCCGTACGGCAGTTGCGACCGCCAATTCGGTAGTAGTCCGCAGGGCCTTGTGGCTACGGGAGTGGAAGGCAGATTCCGCTTCCAAAAAAGCGTTTAACCGGTTTGCCAATTTCTGGCGACAGGCTCTTTGGCGAGCGCCTGGATGAAATCATCAAACAATCCAAGGGAAAGGATACATCCTTACCCCAGCCCAAGCAGAACCTCTCCCAACAGAGGAGAGGGCAGTCGAGGTTTCGGTCCTTTCGGGGCGCGGGCAGGTCCCAATTCTCCTCGTCCAAAAGGTCTCAGAAAGAACAAAGGAACTCTGATGCATGGCGGTCTAAGTCACGTCCTAAAAAGGCCATTGGGAGCACCGCTAACAAAGCGGCTGCCTCATGACTTCTACCTCCTCTAGTAGCATCCTCGGTCGGTGGCAGGCTCTCCCGCTTTTGCGACACCTGGCTGCCACAAATAAAAGACCGCTGGGTGAGAGACATTCTGTCTCACGGTTACAAGATAGAGTTCATCTCTCGTTCCCCGACTCGATTCTTCAGGTCTTCTCCGCCTCCCGAGAGAGCCGAGGCTCTTCTGCAGGCGCTGGGCACTCTGAAGGCAGAAGGAGTGGTGGTCCCTGTTCCTCTTCATCAACAGGGCCACGGTTTTTACTCCAACTTGTTTGTGGTCCCAAAGAAGGACGGGTCTTTCCGTCCTGTCCTAGACCTGAAACTTCTCAACAAACACGTAAAGACCAGGCGGTTCCGGATGGAATCCCTTCGCTCCGTCATCGCCTCAATGTCCCAAGGAGATTTCCTTGCATCGATCGATATCAAAGATGCTTATCTCCACGTTCCGATTGCCCCAGAGCACCAGCGCTTCTTGCGCTTCGCCATAGGAAACGAACACCTGCAGTTCGTGGCACTGCCATTCGGCCTGGCAACAGCCCCACGGGTTTTCACCAAGGTTATGGCTACTGTAGTAGCGGTCCTCCATTCTCAGGGTCACTCGGTGATCCCGTACTTGGACGATCTGTTGATCAAGGCACCCTCTCTAGAGGCATGCCAACACAGCCTCGACGCTACCCTGGAGACTCTCCAGAGTTTCGGGTGGATCATCAATTTTCCAAAGTCAAATCTGACACCGGCCCAATCACTCACATACCTTGGACATGGAGTTTCATACCCTCTCAGCGATAGTGAAGCTTCCGCTGATCAAGCAGCGGTCACTACAGACAGGGGTACAATCTCTCCTTCAAGGCCAGTCACACCCCTTGAGGTGCCTCATGCACTTCCTGGGGAAGCAATGGAAGCAGTCCCTTTCGCGCAGTTTCACCTGCGTCCTCTTCAATGGGACATCCTACGCAAATGGGACAGGAAGCCGACGTCCCTCGACAGGACCGTCTCCCTCTCTCAGGCGACCAAAGCTTCCCTTCGGTGGTGGCTTCTTCCCACTTCATTGTCGAAGGGGAAATCCTTCCTACCCCCATCCTGGGAAGTAGTCACGACGGACGCAAGTCTGTCAGGGTGGGGAGCGGTTTTTTCTCCACCACAGGACTCAGGGTACGTGGACCCGGCAAGAGTCCTCGCTTCAGATCAATGTTCTGGAAATTCGGGCAGTGTATCTTGCCCTGAAAGCGTTCCAGCAGTGGCTGGAAGGCAAGCAGATCCGAATTCAGTCGGACAATTCTACAGCGGTGGCATACATCAACCACCAAGGCGGCACACGCAGTCGACAAGCCTTCCAGGAAGTCCGGCGGATTTTGATGTGGGTGGAAGCCACGGCCTCCACCATATCCGCAGTTCACATCCCAGGCGTGGAAAACTGGGAAGCAGATTATCTCAGTCGCCAGGGCATGGACGCAGGGGAATGGTCCCTTCACCCGGACGTGTTTCAGGAGATCTGTTGCCGCTGGGGGGTGCCGGACGTCGACCTCATGGCGTCCCGGCACAACAACAAGGTACCAACGTTCATGGCACGGTCTCAAGATCCCAGAGCTCTGGCGGCAGACGCCTTAGTTCAGGATTGGTCGCAGTTTCAGCTCCCTTATGTGTTTCCTCCGCTGGCACTGTTGCCCAGAGTGTTACGCAAGATCAGGGCCGACCGCCGCCGCGCCATCCTCGTTGCTCCAGACTGGCCGAGGAGGTCGTGGTACCCGGATCTGTGGCATCTCACGGTCGGCCAACCGTGGGCACTACCAGACCGACCAGACTTGCTGTCTCAAGGGCCGTTTTTCCATCTGAATTCTGCGGCCCTCAACCTGACTGTGTGGCCATTGAGTCCTGGATCCTAGCGTCTTCAGGGTTATCTCAAGAGGTCATTGCCACTATGAGGCAGGCTAGGAAACCAACGTCCGCCAAGATTTATCACAGGACGTGGAAAATTTTCCTGTCGTGGTGCTCTGCTCAGGGTTTTTCTCCCTGGCCATTTGCATTACCTACTTTTCTGTTCTTCCTTCAATCTGGACGGGAAAAGGGTTTGTCGCTCGGTTCCCTTAAGGGACAAGTTTCAGCGCTCTCTGTGTTTTTTCCAGAAGCGCCTAGCTAGACTTCCACAGGTACGCACGTTCCTGCAGGGTGTTTGTCACATTGTTCCACCTTACAAGCGGCCGTTAGAACCCTGGGATCTAAACAGGGTGCTGATGGTTCTTCAGAAACCACCATTCGAGCCAATGAGAGATATTTCTCTCTCACGCCTTTCGCAGAAAGTGGTTTTTCTAGTAGCAGTCACTTCACTTCGGAGAGTGTCTGAGCTAGCAGCGTTGTCGTGCAAAGCCCCTTTTCTGTTTTTTTCACCAGGACAAGGTGGTTCTACGTCCGGTTCCGGAGTTTCTCCCTAAGGTGGTATCCCCCTTTCATCTCAATCAGGATATTTCCTTACCCTCTATTTATCCTCATCAAGTTCACCAATGTGAAAAGGATTTGCACTTGTTAGATCTGGTGAGAGCACTCAGACTCTACATTTCTCGTACGGCGCCCCTGCGCCGCTCGGATGCACTCTTTGTCCTTGTCGCTGGCCAGCGTAAAGGGTCACAGGCTTCCAAATCAACCCTGGCTCGGTGGATCAAGGAGCCAATTATCGAAGCTTACCGTTCGGCTGGGCTTCCGGTTCCCTCAGGGCTGAAGGCCCATTCTACCAGAGCCGTGGGAGCGTCCTGGGCTTTGAGGCACCAGGCTGCGGCTCAACAGGTGTGTCAGGCGGCTACCTGGTCGAGCCTGCACACTTTCACGAAGCACTATCAGGTGCATACCTATGCTGTGGCGGATGCCAGCTTAGGTGGACGAGTCCTTCAGGCGGCGGTTGCCCACCTGTAGGAAAGGGCCGTTTTACGGCTCTCTTACGAGGTATTATTTTACCCACCCAGGGACTGCTTTTGGACGTCCCAATTGTCTGGGTCTCCCAATAGAGCGAAAAAGAAGAAGGGAATTTTGTTTACTTACCGTAAATTCCTTTTCTTCTAGCTCTAATTGGGAGACCCAGCACCCGCCCCTGTTTTTTTGTGTACACATGTTGTTCATGTTGAATGGTTTCAGTTCTCCGAGTTTCCTTCGGATTGAAGTTAAACCAGTTTATAATTATTTTTTCCTCCTTCTTGCTTTTGCACCAAAACTGAGCAGCCCGTGGGAGCACGGGGGGTGTATTGGCAGAAGGGGAGGGGCCTAACACTTTTAAGTGTAGTACTTTGTGCGGCCTCCGGAGGCATAGCCTATACACCCAATTGTCTGGGTCTCCCAATTAGAGCTAGAAGAAAAGGAATTTACGGTAAGTAAACAAAATTCCCTTCTTTTTTTAATTCTAATTGACAGCTGTGATAGACTTGAGATATAATTTGGTCCCAGAGCCAGGCTTATGCTTATTGTACATTTAAGGTATCTAGCGTTATAACAATGATAACGGTATGACTGCTTTGGACAAACCCTTTAAGGAGACTCCTCCTCGTCCACCCCACCTTCCCCTCCCTCACTGATCACTACTGTATACACCTGTAGACAATCATTGGTGGCAGATGTGGGTTTACAGGAGGGAGTTCTTCCTTTGAATGCACTGATCACTGAGTCCACTATATTTTTCATATTGTTTGGTCTAATAGTACAGCGTACCCATCACTATAAAATGATGCCCTTAGATGGCCAGCTTATTTTGTTGATAAATCCACCTTAATTAGTATTCACTTGAAACGTATTTAAAAGGGACCAGTTACAAACAAATTGTCCCTCCAGTGAGGAAGGAAAC
Organism: Anomaloglossus baeobatrachus; assembly: GCF_048569485.1. Taxonomy (NCBI): domain Eukaryota; kingdom Metazoa; phylum Chordata; class Amphibia; order Anura; family Aromobatidae; genus Anomaloglossus; species Anomaloglossus baeobatrachus. The sequence continues at coordinate 462,564,075 of NC_134355.1, read as the reverse complement.
AAACTCTAGCGCCACCTATTGGAAGTAGCAATCCTAAAAGTCAAATGTGGCTTTTTAAACAAGCCTTTTCATAAAGCTTAGGATTTATTTGCCAGATCAGAATCCCAATTTGCAGACACAGTATTTTGGGGTGATTGCCCCTCATCAGTGCATAGTGTGGGTATCTGATCTGGCTTATGAGAAGCTATGTGGGGACAGTTAAATACAAAAACGCTATTTTTCTCTGACGCCTCATTGGGGGACACAGGACCATGGGTGTTATGCTGCCTATCCATAGGAGGACACTAAGTAGATGCAAAAGCATAGCTCCTCCTCTGCAGTATACACCCCTTGGCGGGCCAGGCAGTCTCAGTTTTAGCTTACTGTCTGTAGGAGGCACTTCCTTTCAAGGTTTGTTATTTTTTGAGGGCGACGGTTTCTTTTTGGGACCGATCTCCCACTACCATCAACGGGCGGGAACGTGAAGTGTTGCCTACACGTACCCCCTCCCGCGACGCTGGATCCTGGGCTGGACGACTGGTTCCATAGACACCGATTTTCTAAAGCCCAGGGCAGAGGCACAATTCCTCAGCCCCTCTCTGCAGGCTCTGAGTTGAATATGGCATCAATTCCTCAGCCCCTCTTTGCAGGCTCTGAGTTGAATATGGCACCGTTGTGACCGGATACAGCAAGCTGACTCTGCTATTGTCACTGCCTGGATTGAAGCAGTGTTTAAGGTGAGATCCACCCTGACTGGTTTCCCAGACAAAGTGAGAAAAGGCTGTGCAGGAAAGGCTCTCAGGGCTGAATATACAGTATTTATTATGAGAAAGTCCCTGGCTAATGCAAGGAAGAGAGCCCCAGGTATCCTGAACACAGTGTTAACTTTTCCCTAGCTTGCTGGCTGGAGGAGGGGGGGGCGGGAAGTCCCTCCTGTTTGCAAACTGGTGGCAGGGGGGAGGGGGTGGCTAGAGAATCACAGAGCTCAGGGACTCACGCTGTTTATTATCTGCTCTGTTTATTTGATCTAGCAGAAAAGCCGGCTGATAACCACCATTGACATGCTGTGTGCTGACTAGAGGGAGGAAAGCTATCAGAAGCTCCTTTCCCGACGTTTTTTTACTACCCACGGGGGGGGGGGGGTTTACACTGACTACTTCTTTGCGCTCTTTTAGCGCTAAGCCCCGCCCCCGCGGCTTCGATAAGCCCCGCCCCCCCCGGAAAGCGTGGGAAGATCTTCAGCCATCGGCTGATTCTGGTAAGGTGCTGCTCACTGCAGCTCTGCTGAGCATTGCTCCCCCTCCTAGCATACTCCTATCAGGAACATGCAGAATTTAAAAGGCACTAAGAGGGCTAAGGCTCACATAGTCTATTATTCAGCCTGCACTGCCTGCCACGTTGAGCTACCACGTAAACACACCTCTTCTCTCTGTGAGTGCTGTGCCCCTATAGCCCTCCAAGACCCCCCTGCCACCACCGCCGCAACCGTCAGCCCAGAGCCTAGGGCTCCCAGCCCACCGGAATGGGCACAGTTTCTGTCCCAATCCATGGAAAAACTGTCACAGAACCTGGTGCTGGCTATGCAATGTCATCCTCCACACCCTTCTGGGTCCCTGGACGGAACGCAGCCTGAGGATACCCCTATGGAGGATCCTTCTGAGGTAATCCGGGCACATGCTTCACTGGTTGCAAGGATCAGGAAAAGAGCACACGGCCGGGTGTCTCCAGCAGGCTCTCCCTCGGGAGCACACAGGGCAGGCTCTCCCACACGCTCCACGGCTTCTGAAGAGCTGGAGGAGGGAGAATGCTGTTTGTACCAGGAGGATTCCTTGGTTTCAGCCTCCCCAGATGATCAAACTGCAATAGACTCCCTTATAGCAGCAATCAACCAAATTCTGCATGTGGAGGATCCCCCAACCACTACCACTGACCATGCGGACTCCTTTAAGAGGGCAAGGAAACCCCAAAAGGTTTTCGCTGATCACCCAGAGTTTCAGGATATACTTACAAAGGAAAGGGAGAAGCCTGACAGGCGCTTCGGTAACCGAAAACTCATGGAGTCCCGGTACCCTTTTGCCTCACCTGCCCCTAAGGGCTGGGCCGATCCGCTCTCGGTCGACCCCCCCGGTCTCCCGCCTTACCACAAAGACGCTCCTGTCTTTACCTGATGGTTCCTCCATCAAGGACCCGACAGACAGGTGGAGCACCTCGCCCGCTCTGCTTTTGAGGCTGCGGGTTCCTCCCTCTCACCCTCCTTTGCCTCTGTGTGGGTCGCAAAGGCGATCTCGGTCTGGACAGAATCCCTTAACACTTCGCTTGAGGAATCCCAGTTCACTCATACCTTCACAGAGGTAACTGCTCAAATTGCTGCTGCGGCGGAGTACCTCATGCAGGCCTCCATGGACGCTGCTACCTGCGCAGCGTTTGCCGCCTCAAATACCATAGCCATCCGTAGAGCTCTCTGGCTCCGACAATGGCGAGCGGACTCTGCCTCCAAGAAGTCTCTCACGGGCCTCCCCTTTTTTCCAGACCGATTGTTTGGGGAATGTCTGGACAAGCTCATTTCTGACGCCACGAGAGGAAAGAGTACCTCCCTCCCCCAGCTGAAGTCCAGGACGTCCTTCACCAGACGTCCACAGTCCTCATTCCGCTCCTTTCGGAACTCATTTCGTTGGTCGACACCCCGTGCTGTCCATGCCACCAGCCGCGGGCTACGCAGGGACCGACCTTCTCAGCTCTCTCCGAAACCTACTTCGTCATGGCAGCCTAGACCGAAACAGTCCAGGACTAGGGAGACTCTGCCACGACGTTTTCCCCCCTCATGACTCCTTCGGCACCCCGGAAGACACACTCCTTGTAGGAGGTCGACTGCGGCTCTTCCAACACATCTGGGCTGCCGCCTCAGACGACAAATGGGTGCGAGACCTTGTGTCTTCCGGTTACCACATAGAATTTCGGACCCGACCCCCTAGTCGGTTCTAACAGCAGGAGTGATAATACCTGTCCCAGACGACGAGAAGTTTGGGGATTTTTATTCCAACCTCTTTGTGGTCCACAAAATGGATGGGTCAGTTCGACCCATCCTGGACCTCAAACACATAAACAAGCATGTGCACGTACGGAGATTCAGAATGGAGTCCCTAAGGTCCATTATTGCATCCATGGTCGAATGGAAATTCCTCGCATCCATAGACATCAAGGACGTGTACCTGCACATACCCATCGCCCCAGATCACCAAAAGTTCCTCCGCTTTGCAATTCAGGACTCCCACTTTCAATTCGTAGCTCTACCCTTCGGCCTTGCCACCTCACCAAGGGTCTTCACCAAAGTCATGGCGGCCGCCATGAGTGTGCTTCACGCCAGGGGAGTGGTCGTTCTCCCTTACTTGGACGACCTCCTCATCAAGGCCCCCTCCTTCCGCAACTGCTCAACCAGCGTACAGATCACTGTGGACACCCTATCCCGCTTAGGGTGGCTAGTGAATCTGGACAAATCATCCCTGGTCCCATCACGATCCATCACCTTCCTGGGCATGTCCCTGGACACCCGTCGGGGCTTGATCCTTCTCCCTCAGGACAAGGCGATCGCTCTTCAACGAGCGGTACGCTGCCTTCTACGTCCTCCGTCTCGCTCAATTCGATTCAGCATGAAAGTGCTCGGCAGGATGGTGGCGGCTATGGAAGCAGTACCCTTTGCTCAACTGCACCTCCGCCCACTGCAGCTAGCCCTTCTAGCGGCCTGGGACAAGAGCCCCTTCTCCCTGGACAGACATCGTCACCTGACGCCTTCAGTCAGGTACGCACTCCACTGGTGGCTTCGGTCCTCATCCCTATCGAAGGGGAGATCCTTTCTCCCAGTGAACTGGCTGGTCCTGACCACGGACGCCAGCCTCCTAAGCTGGGGAGCAGTGTACCGGCACCACACTGCTCAAGGACGTTGGACGCCCCAGGAGTCTTCCCTACCCATAAAGACCCTGGAACTCAGTGCAATCTTCCTCGCGCTCAGAGCGTTCTGCCCTCTGCTAGCAGATCGTCAGATTCGAGTCCAATCGGACAATGCGACAGCTGTAGCCTATATCAATCGGCAGGGGGGCACCCGCAGCAAAGCAGCTTATCTCGAGGCCCACAAGATCCTCAGCTGGGCCGAATCAACGGGATCAGTGATATCAGCAGTAAACATACCGGTGGTAGAGAACTGGGCAGCAGACTTTCTAAGTCGCCAAGGCCTGGTCGCCGGAGAATGGTCTCTCCACCCAGATGTGTTTCTACACATCTCCACTCGCTGGGTCACACCAGACGTGGACCTAATGGCCTCAAGGTTGAATGCAAAGGTACCCGAGTTCATAGCCAGGTCACGCGACCCGCAGTCCATCGGCGCGGATGCTCTAGTCTGCTCCTGGCACCACTTCCGCCCACCTTACATATTTCCACCTCTACCCCTGCTGCCGCGGGTGATCAGGAAGATCAAGGCAGAGGGAGTCCCGTTGATACTGATAGCACCGGACTGGCCCAGGCGCGCCTGGTACGCCGAATTAGTACAAATGCTCACAGACGCACCGTGGCACCTTCCAGACATCCCAGACTTGCTGACCCAAGGGCCCATTTCCCATCAGAACTCCAGAGCCCTGAAGCTGACGGCATGGCCATTTAGACCTGGGTATTAACAAGAGCGGGATTCTCCCCCGCGTTTTTTTCCACCATGATCAGCGCCCGAAAGCCTGCTTCATCCCGCATTTACCACCGTACGTGGAAAATCTTCCTTTCATGGTGCAGAAAAACTAACGTCCAGCCTATGCCTCTGGCCATCCCCAGAATTCTCGACTTTCTACAGTCTGGCTTGCAAGCGGGGTTGGCTCTCAGTTCCCTTTAAAGGGCAGGTCTCAGCGCTCTCAATCTTCTACCAATGCCGCCTAGCTCAAAAACCGCAAGTTAAGACCTTCCTCCAGGGCGTTTCCCATCTAGTTCCCCCGTACAAACGGCCGCTGAACCCATGGGACCTCAACCTCGTTCTGGACGGTCTCCAGAGGTCTCCCTTTGAACCCCTCAAGGAATCCTCCCTTGCTCTTCTGTCCTGGAAGGTAACATTCCTGGTGGCAATAACGTCCATCAGATGGGTTTCGGAGCTAGCGGCACTCTCTTGCCGCGAGCCTTTCCTGATCTTTCACCAGGACAAGGTGGTTCTGCGCCCCCTTCCGGATTTCCTTCCAAAGGTTCTTACCCCGTTTCATTTGAACGAGGACATTGTTCTGCCTTCATTTTGTCCACACCCAGTTCATAGGGTGGAAAGGTCTCTGCATTCGTTAGACCTTGTCAGAGCTCTCAGATATTACATATCCAGGACAGCCCCCTTTAGGAAAACGGACTCTTTGTTCGTCATTCCTGAGGGGCCTAAGAAGGGACAGGCAGCTTCAAAGGCGACTCTGGCTCGCTGAATTCGCTCTGCGATCCAGGAAGTCTACCGCCTGCAACTCAAGCCCATTCCTAGTGGGCTGCGGGCTCATTCCACGCGAGCAGTTGGCGCTTCGTGGGCCATTCGGCATCAGGCTTCACTGGAACAGGTGTGTAAGGCTGCGACCTGGTCTAGCCTACATACTTTTTCAAAGCATTACAGAGTCCATACCCAGGTTTCAACTGAGGCAAATCTGGGTAGGAAAATTCTGCAAACGGCAGTAGAGCACCTCTCTCAGTAGGCGCTCCAGGCTGTCTGGGACTGGTTCCTAGTCCTTGGGTTGTGTTGTCTTCTTTTATGTTTCCCACCCATGGACTGCTTTAGGACGTCCCATGGTCCTGTGTCCCCCAATGAGGCGTCAGAGAAAAACAGATTTTTGTGTACTCACCGTAAAATCGTTTTCTCTTAGCCATCATTGGGGGACACAGCACCCACCCTGTTGCCCTGCGGGGCCTTGGTTCTCTCAGTACCTTATTTGGTATTGACTCTTCTTTTCTCATGTTCCTCTGTTGAGAAGTTTTTTTACTGCTTTTTTGCTCCTACTGCTTGTGTACTAAAACTGAGATTGCCTGGCCCCGCCAGGGGGTGTATACTGCAGAGGAGGAGCTATGCTTTTGCATCTACTTAGTGTCCTCCTATGGATAGGCAGCATAACACCCATGGTCCTGTGTCCCCCAATGATGGCTAAGAGAAAACGATTTTACGGTGAGTACACAAAAATCCGTTTATTTTCAACAATATCACATGACAAAGTTACTGAAAAATAACATCAAGAAATATTATTATTGAAAACACATATGAATTACATAAGAATATCACAAAACAACAATATCCCCACACAGCATCTAAGGTACAGTCAGCAAAGAAAGCAAAATTGTATAAAATAAAATTATTTTTTCACCAAGAATCGAAAGTGCATTATAAAATTGATAAAGCAAATAAAATAATCACTGATCACAGTACTCAAAAACCCAATGATTTCCAATCACGGAGATTTATTGATATAGTTAACCAGCCTGAACTAAGCTTCTTCCATGTCTCCCAGGGATTCCTTTACTATCATCTTCTCACAGGGATGACTTCTCCCTTTCCTTTTTCTTATCTTGGGTGTTTTGTACCTCTTTTTGAGTCAACTTCTCCAACCTAGAGGCACTATGTCTCAATTTATTATCAAAGAACTGTATTCATCAATATGTTTTTCCCTAAAATATGCTTACAAAGGATCATAATGCTATATCTTCTCTAAGTATTATTGTGACTGAAACTGATTTTTCTACATTCGCCCACTCCATTTAAATAACAGTTGTGAGGGCCAGATGGAATCACCCCTAAATGGTTGTGCTACAATAAGAAACTTCTCGTATTCTTAGAATCCTTTACACTTTAAAGGGGTTGTCCTTTACTTGGACCCCTTTTTATTGCCCATGTTTGAGCCCATTAAAAGGAAAATGTTTATACTCTACTTGTGCCAGCGTCATTCAAGCGGTGTCCGCACTCAATCTCCCCGGGCTTCACGTTGTTACATCATGTGAGCCCTGCGCCAAATCAGCTTCTCTCTACCAGTGTTCAGACGTATAAGTAGTGAAGTGAAAGTTAGCGCTGTGGCTGGTCTCTCACTTCTCTTGATTATACTTCACAAGGTGAGGATGGTGAAGCTGGCGCTGTTTGGCACAGGGCTCACGTGACATAACTACCTCACGTGAGCAGCAGGAGAGCGAGTACCAACACTGGTGGATAGGTGCTATCATGGGAGGTGAGTATACGTTTTCTATTTTAATGGGGAAAACATGGAGGATGAAAAGAGATTGTCCAAGTAGTGGACAACCCCTTTAAAAGGAATCTGTCACCACGTTTTTACCACATGAGAGCAGCATAACATAGGGCCAGAGATCCTGATTCCAGTGGTGTTCACTTACTGAGCTGCTTAGTGTAGTTTTGATAAAATCACTATTTAATCAGCAGTAGATTATCATTAGAGGACTACTTGGCATGCTATCAGGTAGTCCAGCATACTCAGGAGCTTTGTATAATTGCTAGATCTGTAGCAGAGAAAACATTGATTTTTATCAAAATAACAGCAAACAGCTCAGTAAGTGACACATCATTGTAATTAGGGTCTCTGTCTCTACATTATGCTGTTCTTATATAGAGTAGCAAAACGTGCTGACAGATTCCTTTTATGGTTCTGGAAATCTCGATGAGTATCCTGCTTAACCCTTCAAAGTCTTTTTTTTTAAATTGATTTTAAAGGCCTACTGATTAAGGAACTTTTAGCTACAGAAAACTGAAATTTCTTTAAAATGTAAAATAGTTTATAGAAATGTTTAAGTATTTTATATTTGCGTGTCTTACAGCTACAGCGAGAAACTGAAGTTATTCTCCCTTAGTCACTCACTTCCAGTCATCGGGGAGGTGCAGCTAGCTGTTACGCTCACCACTCACTATATAATGATTGCACAGTTATCACTCCCTGTCATGTTGATTGACTGACAGCTGGGCAGCATTTGTGTGCAGAGCAGGCTGTCAATTACTGGAAACAAGCAGCTGCAGGGAGAATATAACTTCATTTTCTCCGTATAGCCGTTCTTCCAGAAAACCATCCTAACATTATTTAGACCACTATTTGCCTGCAGATTACCACTTTGTAGTTAAATATAATTTTGTTGCTGTCTGGTCCCCATTAAAATAATGAGCTAATATGTTACTTTCTTATTATGCCTGAACAAGATAAAATATGACCATTTCTGTTGTAGGAAAATTTCCCTAATTAATTATTGATTTTTATGTAATAGTTATCTACTTTTGAAAGAATTATTACACTGAATATTAGACTAAAAATTCTAGCACAGCCAGGGCCAAGCTAAATGAATATCTTCAGTAAATCATGCTGACGATGTGCAACGCCCTCTTATTAAGTATTTCATTGGCTTTTTCACCTCTTCTCTCTAGATTACGCTTGGCACGTATGAATGAAGAAATGCGGGAATCAGAAGGACTTTACGGACAACCAGGTCAATATTCCACCAACAATCATACAGAAATGCAATATAGAAAGTGCATGCAAGAGTTTATTAGCTTGCAGCTTGGTCATTCTGAGTGTTTAGGGAGGCAGATGAACAGTAACTCATCTAATTAATGTGTCACACATCGTTTATATGCTCATGATGTGCTGCCTGCTGTAAGGCTGGGATGATGTTTTCACACCACATTGAATTTGTCATCTTATTTTCTTAGATGGCATAAAAATTGTTCTTTGCAAAGTGCAAATCATAACTACATAACCTTAAATGCTGCAAAATTTTGCTTATCTGTCTTCTCTTAATAATAATTTTTATGTGAATGTAATAGCGACTATAGAGATTGTAGTCTCGTAGATCAGCAAAGAAAATGGACAATATGGATTTAAAAAAAAAAAAAAAAGTCACAATTGGGTTCTTGAAGTGGACATTCACATTTTTTCATTCTTACAATTCTGTGTATCTGTGAGCTCACATTTCTCTGCTCTCTGTGCTTCAGTGCCCGCTTAGGCTGCTTTCACACATCCGTTTTTCGCCGTGCGGCACATTCCGGCAAAAAAACTGATGCAACGAATCCGGCGAAAAAACAGATCCATTGCATCAGTTTTTCCATGCGTTCCTTCCGGTTTTTGACAGATCCGTTGTGCTACTGAGTATGCGCAGTTCAAAAAAACGGATCCTGCAGCTGTATCCATTTTTTGCCGCATTGTGCCAGATCCGGCGTCCATAGACTTCCATTATAAAACACGCTGTACGGCGCGGTTCTTCACTGGGGACAAAAAATGTCCCCCTCAGCGTTCCATCCGGCCCCTGCACAATCAAATTTTGCCATATCCGGCAAAAGCCGGACGCAACGCAAGGCCATGCGGCACAATCCGGCGCTAATACAAGTCTATGACGGAAAGAACGGATCCAGCGGCAATAAACACCGGATCCGTTCTTTCCGTTTTTTACCTGATTGTGCCACACGGCGAAAAACGGATGTGTGAAAGCAGCCTTAGAGCTTGTGTTGGTGATTTACAAGTGTAGCCTTTACACCAGGCTCTGTACAGTATTTTGATGGAGATAAAGCCAGTGTAGCAGTCATCATAGAGCTTGTTGAGCTCTCTGGAGCCAGTTCATGTAGCAACCTACATAGTAGTAATACTAGTCATTAACGTCTCTAACTCAGAACCAGCTAAAGCTACATGATGACATTTATTATAAAGGTGCTCTCTATATATAAACCCTACAGTAAACAGTGGAGTCATAGCTCCATAATAAAAACAATAATTTTATTTCACGTTAATGGCAGTAGTATACATTAAATAAAAAAGGTGGAGACTCAGGTGGACCAACAATAGATATGAACGCGGAGGGGTGGTATTTAGAAAGGGCTATGCATAGTTGCAATAAATTAATCAAATATTGGGGGACAAATGTAGCCTAAACGGTAATATAGTTCATATGAGTCTTGAGATATTCTGGGAATGTCCCTGCAATGAGGGGTGGGCCTGAGGACTGTAGTTGGGGAACACTGTGTGCTACTTACACTTCACATTTAGGCTTGTTACTGCTGACAGTCCCCTGAGTTATGAACTAGATGGGTTCTATAGGTTTGTTTGCAACTTGAATTTGTATGGAAGCTGGACCAGGTACAGGGCCAGCAAGAAGACACCCACTCTAATACCTCCTCACTCACCGCTCCTGCCGCCCTGCTATCCGCCATCTGGTCCTTTTTCTTTCCATGGTTGCGGTTCACATCTGCATCCTCTAAACTATAGGCCAGGACTTCCGGCAGCGTCCAGACCTCAAAGTCGCTTTGTTTTGTAAGGTTGTGACGTCAAGATGTTCACAGTGATCATGACGTTCAGTGATCTTCAAGACTTAAACGTGGCCTGAAGTCCTGGTCTATAGTGAAGAGGCCAGAGATGGGTGGTGCATGAATTCAGTAGGAAGGGAGTCGAACAGCGAGTAGTGGGCGGGCCAGAGAGGTGTGTGGTTTTTTTTTTTTTTTTTCTTTTCCCCCTATTTTATTCATACTCAATTTATTGCTCATCTCGCTGTCAACCATTCAGTCCTTTTTCTTTTTCTCCGTTGCGTACCATATCTCCCGTTTTGTTTGCTATAGGCCAGGACTTCTGAACAAGTTGTAACCCTATTCCATTATCTCCTATAGTTTGCTTGCACTAAAGTAATATAGGTTGTGATCCCATATGTTGATAATTAAAGGAAACCTGTCAGTTGATTCATGTTGCCCAATCCACGATCAGTATGACTGAACGTGATCATTATTTCTGAAATGCTATGATTTTTAAGAAGAAATATAGTTTGAATACCAAGCTAGGGACCATAGGCAGAGAAGAGTCTAGTCTCAAGCCACTCCAGGCCAGTATTTCCCAGTACTGCTTCAGGTGATTAATAGGTCATGGTTCAGGGTTTTTGTGGCTGAAGTACCACCCCTTAATTTTCAAGTGTTGTCTGGCTGGTCCCCTTAGCAAATTCCTTGAGTTTATCCTCTGCAGTAGAGCTTTCATTCATGCTCCTCCTAGCAGAAACTTGAGCATAACTTGGAGGAGAATATATGATAGAGTACTCAAATTATGTCTCAACATCACTACCCCACAGCGTCTCTTATACCCTCTCTCTGCATAGGGTACGTGGCAAGGTTTTACGTATTGCTGTAACAACCTGATTACACTAGGACCCAGCGGCAGCCTCTCAACCCAGCAGGTCTTCACCATGAATGCCTGCACTTTATAATAAGGCCAACTCCAGAGCATGCGGGTTTAACCCCTTCACGACCTTGGACGGATCTATCCGTCATGGACAGTGTCCCATTAAGCCCCGCCCCCTGCCGTGGGCAGGCGGCGGCGGTCGGCACACATCAGCTATTTTCAACAGCTGACATGTGTACCTGCATGTTGCAAGTGGAATCTCTTCCACTCGCATCATTTAACACCTTAAATCTCGCTGCCAAAGTCTGGCAGCGAGATCTATATGCGCGCGGCCATGTTTTTTACTTACCGCCACCCCCACCGGAAGTCTCGTGAGTGATCACGTGACTTTTGGTGGTTGCCATCGTAGCACAGGGTCATGTGATGACGCCTGCAGCTACGAAATTTCACTTTCGTTTTCACCCGGCCTGGAGCCGAATGAAACAGGAAGTGACTGTATCTGCTGTTTACAGCTGTATAGCTGTGATCAGCAGATAGAGAAGAGCGATCGGATTGCTGATCGCTATAGCCCCCTAGGGGAACTAGTAAAATAAAAAAAAAAGTAAAAAAAAGTTTTAAAAAATAGTAATAAAAAAACCCCTAAAAGTTCAAATCACTACCCCCCTTTCACCCCATTGAAAATTAAAGGGTTAAAAATATAAATAAATATACACATATTTGGTATCGCCGCGTTCAGAAATGCCCGATCTATCAAAATATAAAATCAATTAATCTGATTGGAATTTTTTTGCCACTACACCGTTTACCAAACGCCAAAATTACGTTTTTTGGTCGCCGCATGTTTTACGCAAAATGCAATAACAGGCGATCAAAACGTAGCATCTGCGCAAAAATGGTACCATTAGAAACGTCAACTCGAGACGCAAAAAATAAGCAGTCACTGAGCCATAGATCCCAAAAAATGAGAACGCTACGTGTTTCGGAAAATGGCGCAAAACGTGTGTCACTTTTATTGGACAAACTTGTGAATTTTTTTAACCCCTTATATACAAGTAAACCTATACATGTTTGGTGTCTACAAACTCTCACCGACCTGAGGCATCACACTGACACATCAGTTTTACCATATAGTGAACACTGTGAATAAAACATCCCAAAAACTATTGTGCGATCACACTTTTTTTTGCAGTTTTTCCACACTTGGAATTTTTTTTGCTGTTTTCCAGTACTTTATATGGTAAAACCTATGGTTTCATTTAAAAGTACAACTCTTCCCGCAAAAAACAAGCCCTCATATGGCAAGATTGACGGAAAAATAAAAAAGGTACGGCTCTCGGAAGAAGGGGAGCAAAAAACAAAAACGTAAAGTGCCCGGGGGCTGAAGGGGTTAATTAGCTGGTAGACAGTAGCTTGGAGAAGCCTTACCAGTAATTTCCTCCACAGCACACACTCCTTCTATCCTCTCAGCTCTGGGAAGAGACACTAAAATGGCCTCTGCTTCCTCTCTCATAAGAGCCCAGCCAGACTTCTTCGGTATCTAACAGGTTGGAAAATTGATGACCCGCAATCGCCCAACTGTGTCCACCTTTCTTTAAGAAGCATTTTGGTCTGCAGGAAGTCAGGGAATGGAGAAGACCCTCAGGATGGTGCTCAGCATAACAGGATCTCCACTCCAGCACCATTAGCTCCTTGCATGAGCGTAACCACACCCTCTCCGGTTGTTTGTTTATAAATATTAAAGTGGCATGCAGAGCCCAAATTACGAAGATTCGGTCACTGCCCGAATATTTCTGAACCTAGCGGTATATAGCTTTCATGTACCATCTATTCTGTTTTATTTTTTCTTGTTTACTTTTGACCAAGTAGTGTGTGTGTGTGTGTGTGTGTGTGTGTGTATGAATGTGTATGTATGTATGTATGTGTGTCTATATCTCTCTCGCTCTCTCGCTCTCTCGCTCTCTCGCTCTCTCGCTCTCTCTCTATAGATATAGATATATATATATAGATATAGATATAGATATATAGATATATATATATAGAGATATATCTATAGATATATAGAGATATATCTATAGAGATATAGAGATATAGATATATAGATATAGATATATAGATATAGATATAGATATATCTATATATCTAGATATATCTAGAGATATAGATATAGATATATCTAGAGATATAGATATAGATATATCTAGAGATATAGATATAGATATATAGATATATAGATATAGATATATCATATAATATTTATTAATTCAAATTATATTTAAATACGGGATACTTTGCTTGCTCTCCTTGCTGTAATCTGTCTGGATTCTTAGAGTCTTCCTGCAGGTATAGCACTTTGTAAGGTACGTTTTCAGCCCATGCATGCAAAAGGTCTCTGTGGTTAAGACTGTCATCATCATATACAAAATGTAACTTTGTAATATTGGAATTTATAATTTGTCATGAGGCGTATGGAATGATTTTAAAGGGTTTTTCCACTACTATGATATTGATGACCTATCCTTATGATAGGTCATCAGTATCAGGTCAATGGGGTTCAAACACCTGACACCCCCACAGATCAGCTGTTTCCATTATTTGAATAAGACCTAATCTGTAGAACCCAGGAGTGATGCTGTAATGTTCACCTTCATACACTTTTTACATCTGGCCAGAGCTAGTACTAACTGATCAGTGGGGATGCCAAGTGGTGGACCACCACTGATGTGATACTGGATAGGTCAAGGGTATCCTAGTACTGGAAAACCCCTTCAACGTATGTACTATTTTACCAGGAACATCCAGTATTCTCCATTTTTTTTTTTTTCTCAAATATTTTATTCAGATTTCATATTTGGTCTTCTTTGTATCCCTTTACAGGTGATGAAACTTACCAAGATATTTTCAGAGATTTTTCCCATATGGCATCCAACAATCCTGAAAAACTGAATCGTTTTCAGCAGCCAGATTCTCAGAAGTCTTGAATTCTATACATTTTGAGCTTTACTTTACCTTTTAAAAAAGTATTTAATCACAATAGTAGAACTATTTATTAGCCCTAGTTTATTATTTTGCAAACCAGTGCTTGGCTGCTCTTGGTGGAAGGGTTTAGCATTCCATATGACCACCAGAGAAGGAATCACTGCTCTGGGCTTTGGATAAATCACTATTCTACTTAAGTGTAACACCATTAAGCAGAATGGTGTCTGACTAGTCTTGTAATATCGTGACTGTTTTCTTTTGTGTTGAGTATATGAACAAATATTCTTACAGTCTTGTTTAGAGTGAATACTATAGAGGGTCCACCATAAGCTGTGCTGCCAAGTTTTCTTGTTTTTGCGTAAAGAGGACCAACAGATTGCTTTATCAGTTATACCCTGTGTTAGGTTTGACAGAATTTTGCACCTTCCGTGACAGCATTGCACTAATTTGTTAGAACAGTCCAATATTTTGAAGGTAGGTTTCCAAATGTAATAATACATATAATGTCTGAAAGAAGACGGAAAAAAAAACTAATCTGCTTACCAAAGAGATGCTACTTTTCATCCTTCAGTTAACAAAACATCCATTTCTAATCATAAATACCCAGCTTTTATAATGGGTAGTTTAAAATATTTCACTGACAAGGAGTTCTGTTAATTTTCCAACCATTACAATTTATCTAGTGTTAAATGGAAATTAAAGCCATTGTGAAATATTCCAAATTCCCGATTGTCAGTATATTACTGATTTTATTACATTGAACCTATTCACTGCATTTGCTACCTATTATATTATGCCCTGGTTATAAACTTGGTCATGAAATCGAATTTACTTTCATTTTCTTAAGAGTTCATGTGACTGCAGACTGCCAAATTGTGACCACATGCACGCTATCATAATTTCCCTAACGTGTGGGCAATACCGGGAACACGTGTATGCGATTTGCATATTTATGGTCATGTGCCAACTAGTCTCATCCTACTGTTGAGAGAAGCTGCATGAATGAGTCTGGTTGTCAAGTGAAAGCAGGTATGCAAATGATATACATCTGACTGCCCACTTGCTCCGGGTACACAAGGGACGAGTGACAGTGTATTCATCGCACTGTCACAATTAGGTAGTCTATAGTCATTTTGAATGATTGCACTCTGTTCAATTCAGACGGGAAAACCCATTTAATATTGTTTTGAGATATGCACACAGTGAACGTAATTCACTATGCAGTTATGAAACTTCCATCTTTTAATCTTTCGTACATGACGTCCTAATAATAAGACTGTGCATGAATTAAGCATAAAGGTGCCTCCACTAGCTATATTTTCTCCTGCATGTAGATGCTTATACATTTGTAATCCAGTTTTACAGAATTACTGCTCCTATATGGGGTAGAGTGAGTTTTAAAACTTTGTAATCCGTGAGCCATACTGTATATCTTATTTTATATAAATATTTTTGTCACAGTTTTACATAGAATGTAGCATTATTAGATTTATTTTAAATGTATTGATTAGCCAAGGACAGTTATTAAATGGTTAAGCTATTAGCATTGAGCAAGTATTCAAATGTGGCAAGGAAACCTGGAAAGAAGACCAGAAATATTCTTCTATTGTGAAGTATTAGCACATTTAAGTCTTACTTTGCAAGTACAAATTATGAAATCGATAGCAGCCTAAAGAGCTTTTCTTTACCAAACACACTTTCACTGGTTTTGGACCCATCATTTTAGATTGCTATAATAAATATACATTTGTGTTGTAGGGAGGATTAATTTTTGCTAAATTTCATCTGTTGACCTTTAGCATAATCGTTGATCACATTTATTCATTAGAGGATCTGTTCTGTCGCATAACTTCACATGCCCTCCTGATCGATGGTAAAAGCATTGATCAAAACTAAAGATAAGTGAACCCGAACAGTAAAGTTCGTTCGTTTGTACCGAACATAGACTTTACATATAATAACAGAGTTTGAGTTCAGATTTTGGGTACTTTACATATATTAACCACTCGAGCGAGCATCACTGTGCTTGGGTATGCTCGGTGCTCGGCTCAATGTGAGATGCTTGCAGTGTTTTAATGGCTCACACTGTGGGGGTAAAATCAGCGTTATTGGATGTAGTGGGCACAAGATAAAAAAAAATAAAATGAAAAAACCTGGCCCACCCTCGCCCTGAAGTGGGTGACTACATGTGGGTGGAGAGCCAAACTGCTCAATCAGTGACTTCCAATGGGGTTCAGGTCAAGTCCAGGTCCTGATCCGGCTGAACCCGCTGAATTGAACTTCAACGGGTACTTTTATCTCTAGTCAAAACACTTCAAGGGGTTGCCTGGAACGTAAATATTGTTTGCGATCTGCAGCATAGGTCATCAATATCATAACAGTGGGAGCCCAGCAACCCCACTACTCAGTTCTTAACCGCTTTGGCGATTTGCTGGTTAGAAGTAATGTGTAGGGCAAAGCAGCATGGGTTCATACATTGTTTAATAGCCGTACGGCACCTAATCTTCTATACTCCCATATCCTTTCTTAATTCCTGCAACTGCTGGAACAGTTGACTGCTTATTGATATGTATAGGTCAATGAATGTATGAGTGTGTAAGTCCAGGACAACACCATTAAAGAATGTCAGTTAAATGAATGTATTTAGTCAACTCAGCCTTTAGGTATCATATTACATGGCAGACTTCAAAATTAGTTATCCGCTAAAGGATTTGTCCATTTTCAGGAAAGTGGGCTCCAAACCGTGTAAAATTACCTAAAATAAACTCAGCAGCTACTCGCCTTCCCTGGGTTTAGCGCTGCCTTTCTGCTGTTGCTCCAGACCCAGTGTTTCACCTGCAGCGATGACTTCATGTCAATGGAGTGCAGTGACTGTCTGGAACGGGTGGTACGCTCTATTGATGTGATGTCATCACTACAGTCAAAATACTGCAACTGGAGCAGTGAGGGAGAGCTAACACACACTGGGTGGAGAGTACCTGTTAAGTTGTGGGGTTTTTTTTAGTTATTTTCCTCAGTTTTTGCCCACTTTCCTGTCTGAAAGTAGACAATTCCTTTAATCAGTTAATGAGCTTATCTGACAGCAGGCTATTTTTAATACTCATCTCTTTTCTCTATGATCTTCTATGCAAAGTATAATTTTTAATTTTGCCATAAATAGACCTAGAAAATCATTCAGAAGAAGAGATAAAGGGTACAAAACCTGCTATCTAGCAGTGCTCAGTGATGGATTCACTGCTAACTCATGTTGCAGTCTGCTGTGTACTGTGAACAAAAATTAGTGTAAATAAAAATGCCCTCACTTTTATACTTTTTAAGCTCTAGATCAAGTGTTGGTCTGTATAAATATAGGTTGGGAGTTATGCTATAAAATATCTTTTAATAGATAGAAAAAAGTAAAGGAGAATAGATTGTAGAGAATACATAATTGACTGTAATAAAAATAGGGTAATAGGTGCTTTTAAGGAAAAAAAATCATATGGGACCACAGTGAATATTTTTGTGGGTTTTACATTTTATATGAATAGATGTTTATTGTAAACTCAAGAAGCACAAGTGTTATACATTTAGTTTGTCTGAATTATTAGATTAATGTATTATTGGTAAAATGAAATTTTGCATGCAGTAAGTAGTTCTGAATAAGCTGTTTCTGATGCCATTGATCCCATTGGCAAGGCTTTATGTGGTATGTCAGTACAACGGTATATTATTAAACCATTCATTTTTTTTTCTTTTTCTAAGCACAGAATTAATCATTTTGGTTTAAAATCAGTTCACACAAAGTAAATACACGTAGGACAAATTATAAGGCTACTTGACCTGGAATCCACAGCAAAAAACTGAGATAAATCTGTGACAAGACCAAAGCTTCTAAGGCTCCTTTCAGATTGCGTTTTGCCTTACGTGCACAGGTCCCGTCGGAGCATCCGTCCGAACCGCCCCTCCCCCACTCTGCAAAGCGTGTTTCGGACGCATGCGCCGGCAGGGCCATTCACTGTAACTGAGCACACTATGTTAGTGTGTACTGTTTTGTGCCATTTTTGCACCCATACGTTTTCTGCAGAGGGACACCCGAAGGTAGTCAACTACGTTCGGGTGTCCGTCTGCAGAAAACGTATATGTGCAAAAATGGCACAAAACAGAGCACACGCGAACGTAGTGTGCTCAATTACAGTGAATAGCCCTGCCGGCGAATGCGTCCGAAACGCGCTTTGCGGGAAGGGGGAGGGGCGGTTCGGACGGATTCCCCAACGGGACCTGTGAACGTAAGGCAAAGCGCAATGTGAAAGGAGGCTAAGTTTAAAGTGAACCATGGGCAGCATGCATCAGGCACTGACTGTATGATCTCAGCCAGGTTTGTTTGACTCTTAAACACTGCTATATTTCAGAGAAAAACATACTTTACAAGCCGCCGGGGACCAGGCCGTGGTCTGGTAGGTCCCTAGCGCTTTCTCTCTGTTCACTTTTCTGGAGTGACAGATCTTTTTCCTACACACACACGCAGGGAGAGACCTGTCCATCGAGGGCAGGGAGCCCGCCTCTCTGACTAGTCTCCAGCACCTATCGGTAGCCAGCGGTTTTTAAAGTATGTTTATCTCTGGAACGCCGCGGCATTTAAAAAGTGTGTCTGCAATTAAGAAAAGAGCAGCTGTTCATCCTACCTAATGGTATGTGCATAGGTCGCATTTTTGCAATGAAAAGAGCATTTTATTGTCCCAGCAATGTGAATTATGATTCTGAAATATCATTCACTTGGTGCTTTTTTTTCCATGTAGATTTGAAGCAGTTTCAAATCTGCAGCATGTCAATTCTTTCAGTATTTTTCACCCATTCTAATGACTGAGAAAAATGCATCAAAAACATGAAGTTTTTTTTATGCAGTGTTTTGATTTTTCTGAGACAGGTTTTTCAAGCAGAGATGTATGCACATACTGTAAGTCTTGAAGGAAGGCAAACATCTGCTAGGGTCTGGGCTACACTTTAATTTTTGTAGCTCTACTTATTGGCTTTAAAGGAAATCTATCAACAGGTTTTTGCTACCTCATCTAAGAGCAGCATGATGTAGGCAGAGACCCTGAATCCAATGATGTATTACTTAGTTTACTGGGCGCAATGGTTCTGACAGTGTTTTTAGATTTAGCATTGCAACAGAGGTGTCCCCAACCATAGCAGGCTTTAGAAACAATGCTAAGGTCCTGGTGCAAAAACAATCATTGCAAGTAAACCGCATGCAGTTTAAGAGACTCATCCTGAAAACTGTTTTAAACCTTATAGGTGCTTTTTTCAGATTACATAGCAAAAACCTGCTGACATATTCCCCTCTATTAAGTGGCAATGGTAGTCAACACAAATGCATACAATGCAATATATTTCTTTAGAAACTACATATGTTGCTTAATCAATTGGAAGCCTCCGTTCTTGAGACTATTCTGCTTTGAAAAATGCCCCAAATTTGACTACTTAATCAACTTAAAACTAAAACATCCCATACTCAAAAACCATGTCTAACACTAATAACACATCAATACTTTATTTTTAAGGGTTTATGTGGATTTTCAAAAATAAAAATCCATGTCGACAAACTGCATGAACATACTTTCTGACCATCCATGAGTGATATGTCTCTAAGAAAGCTGGCATCTACATCTTTGGTCTATGGTTATCTTAAGTATCTGGTTAGGCTAAACTTCACGGACATCTAAAATCTAATAAACAAGATGCCAAAGTACAGTTGTACTTAAATAAAAAGTGAAGTGCGGTAATTTGTTTTCCTTAGGCAAGTCTGTCACTGAACAAAGTCTACAGAACACTGCCAAATCCATTGGTGAGATATCTATTTATTACAAGAACATGGTGTAGTGAGAAACCAATCCCTCCCCTTACTGTAAGGAAGTCGCTCACAGTTGTAAAATTTCTTGTGATTTATATTGAAGGTTTCTTACTGTAAGTACTCTAATGCTAAATACATTCTCAATCCTGGCTCAATCATCTGAACAGGCAGAAAAATAAGACTCGTTATAGCCTCTAAGGGACCCAAGAATGAAACTGCAGAAGCCTTAGAAAAATGGCCCCTTCTTTGAGGGTGAATTATTTGTTGATTTTCATGTTTCACCTTCTGTGTCCTCTATGTTCTGAAGTGCAATATTTTTTTACAAGGATAACAAAATCTTTTATTTTTTTTTTTTTTTTAACAAATCCTTTTTTTTTAATTGATGTACATCATTTTTTTGCATTGCAATATTCCTTCCAGATACTATACTATGAAGAATGTCAAACATATCATTTTTTTATTGTAATAATTTTTTGTAAGTTAAACTTGAATGTACTTTTATTTTTGCTCACACAAAATAGAGAACTTATGTCAGTGCACATGTACATTATGTAACAAATGTAAATACTTGATTGAATAATTTGTACACTGCAGAATCAGAACATGAAATTTCAATAAAAAATAAAAAAAGTCTTGCTCTATGTATTTTTTAACAGTTATATGTGCTAGCCTAATACCTGTGCAAACAATATTTGGTCTGAGAAGTATGGTATATACATCTGTATTTTATCAGTTTGTCTCTTTTATAAATAGAAAAACGTCAAGCAGACAGGGATTGAAATCGGTAATCTTGACAGTGCAAGTACCAATGGAAACTTACTAGGGTATGGTGTCTTTTGGCTTGTGACATTCCCTATATGTGCAAAAGTAGTAGGAATTTAGGATTTTTGCTCAGTCCCACAGGTGTGTAAAATTCAGCCCCTCGCCATGCAGTCTGCTTCTACAAACAGTTGTAAGAGTTGGGTCATTATTAGTGATGAGCGAGTACTAAAAAGCTCGGGTGCTCGAAGCTCGGGCCGAGCCTCCCAAGATACTCGTGTACTCGGCCCGAGCACCGAGCCCAATGTTATCCTATGGGAGACCCGAGTATTTTTGTGAAATGACCCCCCGGCAGCATGGAGAAACCCTAAAAATGTCACAAAAGTCTCAGAAGAGTGCTCAAATGACATGGCATCAGCATGGGGAAGACCCCTTGAAGCATTTATCACTCAAAAGTCACAGATGTGAACAATTTTGTCCGAGTTTTACGCCATTTTTACGGACTCACCAGAAAACCTTCCAAAATGACACCAAAATGATTTTTCATGGCGGAAATGTTAAGGGTACATACTCAATAGTGAGATAGAGCTGGTGTATGTTACTTTTTGAGATTAATACATGAAAGATTTTACATGAAAACCTTGTGTGGCACTCCGATGTCCAAAACGCACGTTTTGTGCTTTTTACTAGCGATGTCGGTCATTTTTTTTTTTTTATTCTATCTCCCTCAGTCCGTCGGTCTGTCTCTCTCTGTCTTGTCTGTCCCCTCTCACAGTCTGTCGGTCAGTTCCCCCCCCTCTCTCTTACTTACCGTTCCCCGATCACTGCCGCGGCGCTGCACAGCTGTTCAAACTCCGGTGGCTTTTCCTCTTTTGAAAAAGCCGGCCGCTCATTAATCAATCTCCTATTCCCTGCTGTCCTGCTTTTCGGCGCCTATGATTGGTTGCAGTGAGACACGCTCCCACACTGAGTGACAGCTGTCTCACTGCAACCAATCACAGCAGCCGGTGTGTGTATACTGTGCAGTGAAATAAATAATTAAATAATTAAAAAAAACGGCATGCGGTCCCCCCAATTTTAATACCAGCCAGATAAAGCCATACGGCTGAAGGCTGGTATTCTCAGGATGGGGAGCTCCACGTTATGGGGAGCCCCCCACCCTAACAATATCAGTCAGCAGCCGCCCAGAATTGCCGCATACATTAGATGCGACAGTTCTGGGGCTGTACCCGGCTCTTCCCGATTTACCCTGGTGCGTTGGCAAATCGGGGTAATAAGGAGTTAATGGCAGCCCATAGCTGCCACTAAATCCTAGATTAATCATGTCAGGCGTCTCCCCGAGATTCCTTCCATGATTAATCTGTAAATTACAGTTAAAAAACACACACACACGAAAAATCCTTTATTAGAAATAAAAAACACTAACAAAGTCCCTCATTACCAATTTATTAACCCCGACAAACCCTCCATGTCCGGCGTACTCCACAGTCCTCCAGCGTCGCGTCCAGCTCTGCTGCATGGAAGTGACAGGAGCTGCAGAAGACACCGCCGCTCCGGTCACCTCCACGCAGCTAATGAGATGAGTAGCGCGATCAGCTGAGCTGTCACTGAGGTTACCTGGATCCAGCGGTGGATGCAGCGGTGGCCGCGGGTAACCTCAGTGACAGCTCAGCTGATCGCGCTACTCACCGCCGCTCCAGTCAGCTCCATGCACCAACTGAGGTGAGTATAGCGATCAGCTGCTGTCACTGAGGTTAATCGCGGCACCGCTGGATCCAGCGGTGGCCGGGAGTTACCTGACTGACAGCAGCTGATCGCGCTATTCCCTTCATTAGCTGCGTGGAGGTGACCGGCGGCTTTTACTATTTTGAAAAAGCCGGCCGCTCATTAAACAATCTCCTATTCCCTGCTTTCCCCGCCCACCGGTGCCTATGATTGGTTGCAGTGAGACACGCCCCCACGCTGAGTGACAGGTGTCACACTGCACCCAATCACAGCAGCCGGTGGGCGTGTCTATACTGTGCAGTAAAATAAATTAATAAATAATTAAAAAAAAACGGCGTGCGGTCCCCCCCATTTTAATGCCAGCCAGATAAAGCCATACGGCTGAAGGCTGGTATTCTCAGGATGGGGAGCTCCACGTTATGGGGAGCCCCCCAGCCTAACAATATCAGTCAGCAGCCGCCCAGAATTGCCGCATACATTATATGCGACAGTTCTGGGGCTGTACCCGGCTCTTCCCGATTTGCCCTGGTGCTTTGGCAAATCGGGGTAATAAGGAGTTAATGGCAGCCCATAGCTGCCACTAAATCCTAGATTAATCATGTCAGGCGTCTATGAGACACCCTCCATGATTAATCTGTAAGTTACAGTAAATAAACACACACACCCGAAAAAATCCTTTATTAGAAATAAAAAACACACACACATTCCCTGGTTCACCACTTTAATCAGCCCCAAAAAGCCCTCCATGTCCGGCGTCATCCAGGATGTTCCAGCGTCGCTTCCAGCGCTGCTGCATGGAGGTGACCGGAGCTGCAGAAGACACCGCCGCTCCGGTCACTTCCACGCAGCAAATGAGGTGAGTAGCGCGATCAGCTGAGCTGTCACTGAGGTTACCCGCCGTCACTGGATCCAGTGACAGCGGGTAACCTCAGTGACAGCTCAGCTGATCGCACGGCTGTCTTCATTAGCTGCGTGGAGGTGACCGGAGCGGCGGTGTCTTCTGCAGCTCCTGTCACTTCCATGCAGCAGAGCTGGACGCGACGCCGGAGTCCGTGGAGTACGCCGGACATGGAGGGTTTGTCGGGGTTAATAAATTGGTAATGAGGGACTTTGTTAGTGTTTTTTATTTCTAATAAAGGATTTTTCGGGTGTGTGTGTTTTTTAACTGTAATTTACAGATTAATCATGGAAGGAATCTCGGGGAGACGCCTGACATGATTAATCTAGGATTTAGTGGCAGCTATGGGCTGCCATTAACTCCTTATTACCCCGATTTGCCAACGCACCAGGGTAAATCGGGAAGAGCCGGGTACAGTCCCAGAACTGTCGCATATAATGTATGCGGCAATTCTGGGCAGCTGTTGGCTGATATTGTTAGGGTGGGGGGCTCCCCATAACGTGGAGCTCCCCATCCTGAGAATACCAGCCTTCAGCCGTATGGCTTTATCTGGCTGGTTTTAAAAATGGGGGGAACCGCACGCCGTTTTTTTTAATTATTTAATAAATAATTAAAATTAATAATTAAAATTAATAAATAATTAAAAAAAACGGCGTGCGGTTCCCCCCATTTTTAAAACCAGCCAGATAAAGCCATACGGCTGAAGGCTGGTATTCTCAGGATGGGGAGCTCCACGTTATGGGGAGCCCCCCACCCTAACAATATCAGCCAACAGCCGCCCAGAATTGCCGCATACATTATATGCGACAGTTCTGGGACTGTACCCGGCTCTTCCCGATTTGCCCTGGTGCGTTGGCAAATCGGGGTAATAAGGAGTTATTGGCAGCCCATAGCTGCCAATAAGTCCTAGATTAATCATGTCAGGCGTCTATGAGACACCCTCCATGATTAATCTGTAAGTTACAGTAAATAAACACACACACACACCAGAAAAAATCCTTTATTAGAAATAAAAACACACACATATACCCTGGTTCACCACTTTAATCAGCCCGAAAAAGCCCTCCATGTCCGGCGTAATCCAGGATGATCCAGCGTCGCATCCAGCGCTGCTGCATGGAGGTGACCGGAGCCGCAGCACACACAGCCGCTCCGGTCACCTCCACACAGCAAATGAACACAGCCGCGCGATCAGCTGCTGTCACTGAGGTTACCCGCGGCCACCGCTGGATGCAGCGGTGACAGCGGGTAACCTCAGTGACAGCAGCTGATCGCGCGGCTGTGTTCATTTGCTGTGTGGAGGTGACCGGAGCGGCGGTGTCTGCTGCGGCTCCGGTCACCTCCATGCAGCAGCGCTGGATGCGACGCTGGATCATCCTGGATTACGCCGGACAAGGAGGGCTTTTTCGGGCTGATTAAAGTGGTGAACCAGGGAATGTGTGTGTGTTTTTTATTTCTAATAAAGGATTTTTTCGCGTGTGTGTGTGTTTATTTACTGTAACTTACAGATTAATCATGGAGGGTGTCTCATAGACGCCTGACATGATTAATCTAGGACTTATTGGCAGCTATGGGCTTCCAATAACTCCTTATTACCCCGATTTGCCAACGCACCAGGGTAAATCGGGAAGAGCCGGGTACAGCCCCAGAATTGTCGCATATAATGTATGCGGCAATTCTGGCCAGCTGCTGACTGATATTGTTAGGGTGGGGGGCTCCCCATAACGTGGGGCTCCCCATCCTGAGAATACCAGCCTTCAGCTGTATGGCTTTATCTGGCTGGTATTAAAATTGGGGGGAACCGCACGCCGTTTTTTTAATTATTTATTTATTTATTTTACTGCACAGTATAGACACGCCCACCGGCTGCTGTGATTGGGTGCAGTGTGACACCTGTCACTCAGCGTGGGGGCGTGTCTCACTGCAACCAATCATAGGCGCCTGTGGGCGTGGAAAGCAGGGAATATGAGATGGCTGTGTACAGAGCACAGCGCGCCGGCCGGTATAAAGGCTCGGTCACGCTGTGCAGGCCGGCCAATCACTGCAATTCCACAACTAACAGGGCTGTGGCATTGCAGTGGTCTGCCAGCCAATCCCTGCATGAGGGCTGGCTCTCAAAAGAGCGCCAACATGCAGGGATGAAGACCACGAGTAAAGCACGAGTATTGCAAAATTACTCGGTACCCGCCGAGCAGCCCGAGTACAGTGATACTCGTGCGAGTACCGAGTAGTTACAAGCATGCTCGCTCATCACTAGTCATTATAAAGAATTAACTTAATTTGAGTGAAGTACTGTAGGATGCTAAATTGTAAAAAGTCTGTTTCATTTTCTCCATGCTAAATATTCCAAGATCAGCTTTGAGTGGTCTCCTTGAGAATTGAAAGCAGCAAGAAACCACATCTGCGTCAGATTATGTAAAAGTGCATAGTTGGGTTGCTGAGGCGCAAAGTGCGTAGACTCAACTGCAGAGATCAAATCTCCACTAACATTAAAGGGGTAGTACGAAACTAAAATTCATTTGAATTCTAAATCTTATGTCTTAATCTAATCTATTTTTTAAAGTTACTTTAATTAAACATTTTCTATCGTTCCCTCATATGTTATCCAACTGTTATCTACTACTTCCTGTGTGATGCTGTATTGAATGGGGGCGCCAAAAGCCCAATAGGGTCTTACCTGGTTAAAAACCAGGATAGAGATGATAGTAGTGTGCTCACCTGGTGTGGTTGTGTGATATACAACATCATATAAGATGTATAATCAGCTGCTGCAGACACAAGTGTAAATGCACAGATCACAAGGAAAAAGACGGTTTCTTCTGTGCTGATCTGATGGATCATCCATAAGGAAGACTTTCAGGACACGAGTGGAGAACATGCAGTTTATTCTACACGTGTAAAAGCTTCTTCATCAAGGAAACCACAATACCAATATGTGGTTTTCCTGAAGAAAAAGCTGGTTAGCTTTCAAATGCGTAAAATATACCGTATGTCATCCACTTGTGTGTCCTGGAATTCTTCCTCATGGATGATCCTTCACAGCAGTACAGAACGACCACACCATTTGTGCCTGACTTCCTGTGTGAGGCCGCTTCATTTGAGACTCCCAGTGCAAGCTCGGATACTCAAACAAGTTGTCATAAGAGGGGGCAGACGTTGAGGATGTTGCATAAGCCTCCCCACCTCCCCCCCAACCCTGAAAAGAAGTGTCATCAGTGATGTCCATTTCAGGGTCTAAGCTAGTCCCTACTTTACTGAAAATTTGTCAGTTGTATATTCAGGTGGATGCTCAAAAGTGCAGGAAAAGTAGAGACCAGTGCCGCACCTGCAAGAGACATCACTTGTGGGAACAGCACTGTTTTGTGTTTTTTTTTTTGTTTTTTTTTTTCCCCTGGAAGCAGGGTAATCTAACAGTGCGCTTTGTCGGCTTGTCAATGTTCACCAGAGCTGACAAGTGAGTGCGCTGTCACTTTGCACTGAGAGGAATAGTGCACTGTGACGAGATCCAACTGAGCATCTATCGGAATTTACAACCGACTCGTGCCCAGTAGAGCTGGGAAAAGCCCAACCACTGAAACTGACGTCACTGATGATGCTTCATTTTTCAGGGAGAGGGCAGACGCTCTGGCAGTAACCGCAGCCTCTGCCCCCTGCTGATGACTTGTTTGAGTATTCCAGCATGCACTGGGATTTTCAAAAGAACCGTCATCACAGGAAGTAGTAAAAAAAAAATAAGCAGTTAAGAGTAGTACGGGAATAATAGTGAATTTTTAGTAAAAGTATATTCGAAAAAAAATAGCTTATGACTTTAGAAATTTAGGATTAAAATACATTTATTTCGGACCACCCCTTTAACATATGCACAAAACTTGTGCTGTAAGCTTCATTGAATGGGTTTCCATGGCTGAAGCAATGCAGATGTGTTCTATGGTGGGACATACCACGCTTCTCTGTCTTGATGGACAAGTTTTGTTTGGTAAATACCACGGAAACATTACCTTCATGATCTTCACAGTTGCATTGTGGCAATTTTAAAGTTTATTACAGGATAGAAAATTCTATAGGGTTGTGTGACGTATCAACCGGCTGTATTACAAAAGGCGGGTATGTTTTGCAGAAGCATGGGTGCTCTGCAATGTGAAGTTGGCTGGGACCTGTGGTTCCACAGGATTGCATTACATGCAGAGCCATGGAAGGGTGTGTGATGCTGATTACACACTCCTTACCACCTGTGGGTGTGGCTCCAGGGGTTAAAGCAATCCTGTCTCTGAACCTAGGTGGAGTGTGTCTAGGGCAGTCTAGATAGAGACTAGCTCCAGACGTCCAGTGTGTGGACTGGAAACAAGGGAGAGCAGAGCCGGGAGCTCTGGGTGTATCAGCCTGTGTGGAGGCTGAACACAAGGTTCTGATATTGAGTCTGAGGTGAGTGCAGCCAGGCCAGGGCTGTAGGGCCGAATCTCTCCAGGAGGAGAGACAGACAGGGGTCTGCAAAGGGCCCTGGGTGCTGGAAGGAACCTTGGCTGGAGTTGTACGCTGGCAGGAGCCAGAGAGAGGGGAAGTTGCTAAAACTTCCATAATGGACTTATTGTTTATGTGTGGGGGCAGTTTATGCTGAGTGTTTTTAAATAAACTGCCGGAATTTCTAAGAGCGACTGCAAGCGAGTGGAACCCCCATGTTGCAGGGCGCAACGTTACATATGGTGGAGAATGCGGGCATGCGGTCTTGTTGCTAGGGGCAACGCAGCCTGGTTACTAAGGGCAACGGTCTAGGACGTATTCCTCGATACAAGTGGTTTGCGGTGGATCGGCGGGTCCACGAAAATTTTGTCTGCGCACTCAAGCAGCTGGCGGTGGATCGGCGGGTCCACGAACAGTGACAGCGCTCTCAAGCACCTGGCGGTGAATCGGCGGGGACCCGTGCTGCAGTGGCGAGAGTCCAGCGACTGGAGGTGCCAGGCCAGCCCGGAATTGCGGGGCCCTGTTTGGTGAGCAGTGATACACCACAGGCTGGAGATCCGGGTTGTACGGGCGGTACAACCCGGAAAGGTTAGTGGTTCTCTAACCCCCCCCCTGTCTTTGACCACCGGGTATTACCCATTGGAGCGCCCCTCCTGTTCCTCTTCTCATTGCAGCATGGAGGAGCTCCTGAACCAGCTGCTACAGAGTCAGCAGCACCAACAGCATGTGCCAGGAGGTCCAGTGACAGTAGTGGGGGCTGAAAGCCAAAAAGAGGGAATGGTCCCTGCAGACATTGTGGAGGAGCTGTACCAGTTCCTGGTCCGGGGACAGCAGGAGCTGTCAGTGTGCAGCGATGTCGCAGCCATGGACCAGTTTGAGAGTTCTCTTCGGGGCCCAGTATGGACACTAGGTGCCCAGGGAAATAAGGGCGAACGGTGTGAACTGGGGGCTAAGGACATTGCATGGAAACTCCAAAAGGGGGCGGAGTCACAAAAAGGGGTGGTTGCCCAAAAGGGGGCAGAGTTCCAAAAAGGGGCGGTGGCCCAAAAGGGGGCGGAATTCCAAAAAGGGGTGGTTGCCCAGAAGGGGGCGGAGGCCCGGAACGGGGTAGTTACCCAACAGGGGGCGAAGCCTCAAAAAGCGGTGGTGACCCACCAGGGGGTGGAGCATTCACAAAGCCGAACAAGTGGACTATAGCAAGGGGCAATGGGATTCGCCTTACCTATGTCCTACCTGCGGTATAGGCTATCCATCCGATGTGAGGCCACAGAAATGCTCAATGGACTTGAATGGGCTAAGTGTGTCTGGTCTGTTAGACCCGGGTAGCCAGTTGACCTTAGTGAGACCCATGTCCGATCTCCATTTTATGGTGGGTAGGACAATAGAAGGACGTTGTGTACATGGAACCACTAAAGAATATCCTGTGGCCAGGGTGCTGATTTGGACGGCCAGAGGTGTGGGGCACCCTGATGTGGGTGTAGCTCCAGATCTGCTATATCCGGTTGTCATAGGACAGGACTGTGAGTTTTTTCGGGACTTATGGAAGACAGAGGCCGGGACCGATTGCACAGGAATAAGTCGGCTCCCGTCTATGGAAGCCTCTTTTACGCAAGAGGTTATACAGGTTCCCGGTGGGACATTGAGGAACACTGAGGAGGAGTTACCTCCACGTAAGGACAGTCCTAAGTTAGGGGTGACCAAAGATAATGGGGGAAATGCCCAACTTAGTGACATGACCGTTAAAGTAACAAATGGTAGTGTGACCGTTGAAAACGGGAGAGCTCCAGACAAGGGGTCCGACACCTGGTTAAGTGGGGACGTGGTAGTCCAGAACACCAGGGGGAGTGACGATGACTCCAGAATAGACACTGACGTTACTAAAGTGACAAATGAGTACAGTGACATACTGATGAGCAAAGGGGGGAAATCCTCCTCCAGTCGCCGAAGGCGCAACAGGCGCAGAGGGGCGAAGCAAGCTACAACCTCAGAAAATATGGACCACGTAGAGACAGTGTTGTGTATTTCTGCCCACCGTGCGGATTCCCTTCGAGAATCTGAGTGTGCAGAGAAGGTTGAGAAAGGCACGTTGCCGATAGCAACTGTTAATGTAGAGTCGGACAGCAAAATCATGCAAAAGAAAGTTGTGTCTGCGCTGGAACTGACACATTGTAACGACAGAATTCAGCAGGGTGAAATTGCAGGGAAAGAACCGACCAAAGAAGTAATGGCGGTGTCTTCTATAATTTCCAAGCATGAAGCTGGTGGTCTGTCAGATGAAAGCGCTGTAGGAGATGACATCCTACAGAGTAATATAGGAAAAGTAAACCTAGACAGTGTTGGTGGAGTACTAATCCACAAAGATCCTGGCGAGCGGACCGGTAAGCTACCCAGTGTTGAGGTGCTGAATGTGGAAAATGGTGCCAAGGTTCTAAAAAGAACAGAGTACCGTGCTGAAGGGCATGACACCCTGGTAGAAGGTGATGTTGTAAAGGCCGAAGAGGAGACAGAGGGTGACACTGCAGAGACCCAAGAGGAAGTTGAAGGGAATGGAGTGATGTCCCAAGACACGGCTGGTGCTGTAAAAGTGGAAAGAGCCTCTGAGGAAGAGGTGAAGATCGGACCAGAGGTCTCATCCAGAACTGAGAGCCTGCCTGACCTGCTTGGTATAGAGAAGGTCGTGGGTAAGAAGAGTAAGAAACCCAAAGGTTCTGAAGCTGAGACCCAAGAGAGGGGTGACTATGACAAACTTGCACCCCATGGAAAGGCCGGAGGTGTAGAGGTGGAAGAAGCCTTGGAAATAGTGTGTCATAGACCAGAGAGGTCTGCAAGTGAAGACTCAGTCAAGAGGAAGAGCCAAGACCATCTGCAACAAGAGATACTGCTTAGACAGGCTACTGCGCGTCGAGTAAGGGAGTTGGAGAAAGAAGTGGCTGAGCTCCGAAGTCACTTGGCAGAGTTCCAGTCCAGGTCCCAGGTAGCCTTGGAACAGATGGAGCAGCGAGTGTCGATCCTGACCAAACTTGTTGAAGCAGGGGAGGCCCAAAGAGAGCGGACTCTGGAAGCTAAACTGGACAAGCATGTGGCAGGGATGAATGAGACTTCTGTAGTCAAGTGCATGGTGGATATACCTGAGGACTTAAGAGAAGCGTGTGCCACCGAGTGCATGCATGACGAATTTAAGAGAGCCGTGAAAGCGTGTGAGGTCTACTGTACCCCAGGGGCTGAACAGTTAGTGATATTGTCCACCAGTGAAATTACTGGGCAGCGGGTGGCTATTCTAAAGGACATGCACTTCAGATGTGTTCGTATGAAGTGGCAGGTCCAACTGAAAAAGGAAGAAGCCATTAGACAGCTAGAGTATAAAAGGAAAGCGCAGAGTCTGGCGGAAGATATCGTCCAAGTACCCCGGGCTCTGGTGGGGTGAGTCATTGGGAAAAACGGACGAGTCATGCAAGACATGGTGAATAAGTCGGGATTGGTGAGATTAAGAAACCCTGCTGCTAATGAGAGCAGGATACCCAGGGAAGCTGGTATGGTTTCGTTCGTCTGTGTCGGGACTGTGGAGAGTCTTGGAAACATTCGAAGCCTTCTTGGATATCGGGTAAACCATGTACGTGACATGGAGCGGTTGATGCAAGAAAACCTGAAAATTGAGGAGCAGCTTCGCCAACTGTGTGGGGGACAGCAGCCGTCTTCTCCCCGTTGTTCAGAGGAAAGAAGTAGAAGATGGCGTGTCGGTCCAGTAGTTAAGACACGCGATAACAGGAATCGCCGACAGAGAAGTACCCTGCGATGTACTGTGGATAGTGGCCGCTATGAGCTTAGAGTTCCCGACAGTAGCCCTGGGGGCACACGAGTAAGCCTAGGTTCGGACGAAAGTGTAGGTTTGACTGAGAACGTGTCTCTCAACTACTGTGACCCTGGGAGGGGGTCAGGGAGAGAACGGTCCGGAAAGGGGACATCCTTTAACCCTAGGTTGACACAACAGGGTTTGGTGACAGTGTCGGGCGATGTCTCAGGGACTTATGCTCTTGGGCACCTTGGACGGCCCTCTCGACTGGTGGGGCATGGCGGCGGGGATTCCCTGTCTCGGGGTCCCAGGTTGTTGGCAAGTGTTCTCCCCTACGGGTTTGAACAGAGGGGTAGGGTATGTGACGTATCAACCGGCTGTATTACAAAAGGCGGGTATGTTTTGCAGAAGCATGGGTGCTCTGCAATGTGAAGTTGGCTGGGACCTGTGGTTCCACAGGATTGCATTACATGCAGAGCCATGGAAGGGTGTGTGATGCTGATTACACACTCCTTACCACCTGTGGGTGTGGCTCCAGGGGTTAAAGCAATCCTGTCTCTGAACCTAGGTGGAGTGTGTCTAGGGCAGTCTAGATAGAGACTAGCTCCAGACGTCCAGTGTGTGGACTGGAAACAAGGGAGAGCAGAGCCGGGAGCTCTGGGTGTATCAGCCTGTGTGGAGGCTGAACACAAGGTTCTGATATTGAGTCTGAGGTGAGTGCAGCCAGGCCAGGGCTGTAGGGCCGAATCTCTCCAGGAGGAGAGACAGACAGGGGTCTGCAAAGGGCCCTGGGTGCTGGAAGGAACCTTGGCTAGAGTTGTACGCTGGCAGGAGCCAGAGAGAGGGGAAGTTGCTAAAACTTCCATAATTGACTTATTGTTTATGTGTGGGGGCAGTTTATGCTGAATGTTTTTAAATAAACTGCCGGAATTTCTAAGAGAGACTGTGTACGTGTGTTGCTGAAGCTACCTCACACCGCTGCAAGCGAGTGGAACCCCCACGTTGCAGGGCGCAATGTTACAGGTTGTTTTTCAGGCAATGCCAGTGAAGCGAAATCTTAATGCTTCAGCATATCAAGACATTTTGGACAATTATATGCTTCTAACTTTGACACATTTCCTTTTGTGTTTTAGACCAAAAAAATAAATCTATATATACAATTGCGTCTCAAGAAGTTAGAATATCATCAAAAAGTTCATTTCAGTAATTCAATGCAAAAAGGAAACTTAGAATAGTCATTGCAAGCAGAGTGATCTATTTCAAGTGTTTATTTCTGTTAATGTTGATAATTATGGCTTACAGCCAATAAAAACCGAAAAGTCATTAACTCAGAAAATTAGAAAAATTACCACAAAACACCTACAAAAGCCTTACTAAGCATTTATAATGGTCCCTTAGTTTGGTTCCGTAGGCTACACAATCATGGGGAATACTGCTGACTTGACAAATGTCCAGAAGGCAGTCATTGACACACTCCACAAGAAGCTGGCTGTCCAGAGTGCTGTATCCAAGCATATTAATGGAAAGTTGATTGGAAGGATAAAATGTGGTAGAAAAAGTTGCACAAGCAACCGAGATAACTGCAGCCTTTATAGGATTGTTAAGAAAAGGCCATACAAAAATTTGGGGGCGATTCACAATGAGTGGACTGCTGCTGGACACACAGACGTGTGTCAAGCCACTCATGACCAATAAACAATGCCAGAAGTGTCTTACCTGGGAGAAGGAGAAAAAGAACTGTTCTGTTGCTCAGTGGTCCAGTAAATTTTACATTTCATTTGGAAATCAAGGTCGCAGAGTCTGAAGGAAGAGTGTAGACTTCTCAGTAGGCCAACATTTCTAAAATATTTTTTTTCAGTTGGTCTTATATAATATAATTTTCTGAGATAATGACTTTTGGGTTTTCATTGGCTGTAACCCATAATCGACAACATTAACAGAAATAAACACTTGAAATAGATCACTCTGTAATGACTCTATATAATGTGTTTCCATTTTTGTATTGAATTACTGAAATTAACTTTCTGGTGATATTCTAATTTATTGAGATGCACTTGTATGTGGACTGCTGTGTGGTATGTTGCACTCATACATAGGGAGTGTTGTGCATTATGTCGTCATCTGCTGTGTATTATGTTGTCATCAGACGTTGAGACTGTTGTGTGTTATGTCGCCCTCACACAAAGGAACTCCTGTGTGTTATGTCGCCCATGTCATCCTCATAGGGACTGATATATAATATTGCACTCACACATAACTGCTGTGTGTTTATCATGGTTTGGTTTCCCTCTTGGTTGGACCACCGCCTATTTTGTGTTTGTCCAACTGCTGAAGGATCTCTTGTCTTTTTTTTTCTTTCTTATTCTCTGCCTTTCTGTATCACTTCTATTCAGGTGTGAACTTCCTCATTTGGTTTGCCCATTCATATTTTGGAAGGGACTATTCATACTAATTACTCCAATGCTTCAGTGCTGTCAATATTTCTGGATGGATGGTTGCCTTGAGTCTCAGCTCCCCAATTAAGGTTTTCTTACATTGCTATTGCATGCAGTTTGTTTGTGTTGAGTCCCCTCCTGTTTATCTCCTATTTGGTTTCTTTTAGGTTTGGGAGGGTTTCCACGTATTCAGTTGCTTGTTTTGGTTTGTTGTATTCTATCATTCCTGTATAACTGTTTGCATGTTCCTAGCTATATGTCGTCCTCACATATAGGGACAGCTATGTGGTATGTTGTCCATGTCAACCTAATACATAGGAATTGCTATTATGTTGCCTACACACACACACACACACACACTTGAAACCAGAAGTTTACATACACTGTTTAAAAAGACACATATGCATGTTTTTTTCACAAACAGACAATACTCTATAGAAATTAAAGAATTACACAGTTATCACAACTATGATATTGTGTTTAAACTATGGACTTACCTACACCCTTGGGCTTTACTACACTCTCGCAAGCTCAGTAACTCTCGCTTACTGTGGCTTGAATATGTAGTTCTGGAGCAATCTAATAGGAACTGCTATTATGTTGCCCTCACACATAGTCACTGCTGTGAGTTATATTGTCCATGTCATCATCAGACATAGGGACTGCTGTGTGATATATCATCATCACACATAGGGACTGTTGTGTGGTATGTTGCTATCACACATAGAGATTGCTGTCTGGCATGTCGCCTTCACACATAGGGACTGTGGTGTGTTATGTCATTCTCACATATAGGGATTGCTGTGTAGTATGTTGTCCATATCCGCCTAAGACAGGAACTACTGTTATATTGCACTCACACAGTCACTGCTATGTGTTATGTCATCCAAACCATATTCAGATGTAGGGACTGCTGTGTTCTCTTGAGCTCACACCTAATGACTGCCATGTTTTAAGTTGCTCTCACACTTAGTCACTGCTGTGTGTTATGTTGTCCATGTCATCCTCACACATAGGGATTGCTGCATTGTGTTGTAATAAGATATAGAGATTACTGTGAATTATGTCGTCCACACACATAGTGACTAATGTGTGTTATTTTGCTTTCACACAAAAGGACTGTTGTGTATTATTCATACTCACACGTAGGAACTGCTGTTATGTCGTTTTCACACATAACGCACAGCAGTGACTAAGTCGTTCTCACACATAAGGACTGCTGTGTGGTATGTCGCTTTCACAAATAGGGACTTCTGTGTGGTATGTCGCTCTCATACAGTGACTGATGTGTGTTACATTGCTGTCACACATAAAGACTGTTGTGTGTTATGTCATACTCACACATAGGAACATATGTGTTAACCCTTGTTGTCTTTGCTGTCTTACTTCTCTTGCTTTTCTCCTTAGTTTCTTATGGTTTGTTCCTGTGAGTTTGCAGCGTGCCTGAGTTTTATTTTTTCCCGGTCTGCACATTAAATAACAAGTATTTTTGCACTAGCGCCTCCCAAAAGTATGTATACCACACCTAAAGTAATAAGGGAACACAGCAATGAGCGGAAAAAACCCTGTCAGGAGTATGAAAACACGAAGTAATAAAAAAAATTGCTCCTACGCTGAACCCTAGGTTGAGTCTTTCTGATTACAAGCAATAATGACAATTTTACTAAAAATGTGGATTGAGTACTTAAAAGATTAATATAGCATCAGTCAGGGTTATGTACTGATTACACTTAGAGGGATAAATAATTAAATTGTGCACACAGACATGTGCCTAATTCATCCCCTACAAGGAGGGACATCCAACAATAGATTACATGTGGACTAGGAAGATAATTCTGAATATTGGATTGTATCAATTTTGTAAGCCGTGATCAGGACAATTACACTGACCAAACAGCAGCAAAAAAAATCCTATTCAAATAGCAGTCATCCACATGAAATGAAAATACCAGTGTGAACACCAATCCCATTTGCAGGGACAAACAATTAGCAGAATAGAGTGGCTGGGAATAGCAATATGCAACGGTCAATAGAGGATACTCACTGGTTGCCGTCCCGAGTATTGACTTACTGCGCCCAAATGCGATATAGTGATGTGAAAGTATAGTGTGGAGTCTTCAGGCCATGAGGGTCTGTCCTGCTGAGAACTGGCATAGGGGTCTGCTCCTCTCACGACGCAGTGCCTGGGATGCCACGGCCATTGGTGTGCCCAGCTAAGCGGCAAGGTGCAGTGAATGGTACTGGACGTGACGTCACCCTGAGTACTGTAAGTGAGTCTGTAAGGTCAAAAAAATTCCTACGCAAATCGGAGCGTTATGAGCTTTTTCATCAGGGAAAAGTATCTAGCCATCTCCAGTCATCACTATAGGTAGAGAGTGTGACCTGTAGTCATGATTGGTGAAAGGGCAAAAAGGTGGTATCAATTGTACAGCAGAAAGGTTATTTCTATAATCCAGTGTATGAGGTGATCCTCAACACATGTAAGGTTGCATGATTTATAAGAAATACACTATTACCTCAATACATGCAAAAAGGAATTAAAAAAATAAATAATATATACACACACACACACACACACACACACACACTGGAGATGAAAATTAGAGAACACACAATTTCCTAAATGAAATTGTTATTAAGGTTATTGTGTAGTCCTGTGATAGTATCCTTACATGAGTAAATTAGCAGCGGTTTAAGCTTTTCATGAATTTATTTTTTTCAAAAGCACAAAGTAAATGAGATAAATGAAAAAGAACACTGATCAAAATTAGGCTATGTGCGCACAGTGCGTTTTTTGCGGCGTTTTTGCGCGTTTTTCGGGTGCGTTTTTGGCCTCAAAACTGCAGGACTTTGCTTCCCCAGCAAAGTCTGAGTTTTCATTTTTGCTGTCCGCACACATCTGTTTTTTTTCAGCTGCGTTTTTGTGGTGCCACAAAAACGCAGCATGTCAATTATTCCCGCGTTTTTCACTGCGCTTTTCATCCATTGAGTTCAATGGGATGTTGAAAGACGCAATGAGAAACGCAAATAGCTGCGTTTTGGTGCGTTTCTAAGACCAAAAACGCAGCTATAAACGCAGGAGGTGGGTAGTAAAGTGACGTGTACAGGAAGAGGATTCCTTCTGTCAGTATATACAGAAGCGTGAATCCTCCCAGTACCACCACCGTCGCGTCCACCTCCCGTCCTGTGCATGTATGCTGCCGTGCGGCGCCATGTCTGGGCGGGAGGTGGAAACGGCTGCGAAAACAAAAGTTAACAGTAGAAAAAAAAAAGTTATACTCACCTGTCTGCAGCCTCCCGGTGCCATGCCCGCTCCCAGCTCCTCTCACGGTATCGCCACCCCCGCTCCGGCTGTGTGCAGACGGCCGGGAAACCTCCGATGGATGCAGGACCTGGCGATGGATCACCTGATGCAGTCACCTGACGCATCAGGTGATCGTAAGTATCGCGGTGACGCGGGCGCCCGGCCGGTATCAGCGGATGCGTCAGGAGACTTCATCCCTGATTACCGGCAGCTGCTGCAGCGATCGGACAGGATCAGACTCCCGCCCCATCGCTGCAGGAGCTGCCGGTAATCAGCACATAAGTATTATTTTTTTTTTTTTTTTTTGCACCGATGCATCAGCTGATTGTATAACCGGCTTTTATATAATCAGCTGATGTGTGATGTGATTCAGGCACTTGATCCTGACACATCATCTGATCGCTTTGCCTTCCAGCAAACCGATCAGATGATATTGGATCCGGATTGGACGGCGCGGGACCCTGACCCAGGATTACTGCGGAGGGGGGTTCTTTATTTCAATAAAGATGGAGTCACTAATTGTGTTGTGTTTTATTTCTAATAAAAATATTTTTCTGTGTTGTTTTTTTTTTTTTATCTTTACTAGAAATTCATGGTGGCCATGTCTAATATTGGCGTGACACCATGAATTTCGGGCTTAGGGCCAGCTATACAGCTAGCCCTAACCCCATTATTACCCGGCGAGCCACCCGGCTTCAGGGCAGCTGGAAGAGTTGGATACAGTGCCAGAAGATGGCGCTTCTATGAAAGCGCCATTTTCTGGGGTGGCTGCGGGACTGCAATTCACAGCGGGGGTGCCCAGAAAGCATGGGCACCCTGCACTGTGGATTCCAATCCCCAGCTGCCTAGTTATACCCGGCTGGACTCAAAAATTGGGCGAAGCTCATGTCATTTTTTTTTTTAATTATTTCATGAAATTCATGAAATAATTTAAAAAAAAAAAAAAGGGCTTCCCTATATTTTTGGTTCCCAGCCGGGTACAAATAGGCAGCTGGGGGTTGGGGGCAGCCCGTACCTGCCTGCTGTACCCGGCTAGCATACAAAAATATGGCGAAGCCCACGTCATTTTTTTTGTTTGGGGGGGCAAAGAAATCCTGCATACAGTCCTGGAAGGAGGATGCTGAGCCTTGTAGTTCGACAGCTGCTGTCTGCTCTCCTGCATACACTATTGGATGGAGTATGCTGAGCCTTGTAGTTCTGCAGCTGTCTGCTCTTCTGCATACACTAGTGGAGAATGAAGAACACATTGAAGAAGGAAATGACATCAGACCTTTTTTATTTTGTTCACTGATAAAAAACGCATAAGGACACAGTGAGCAAAAACGCAGCAAAACGCAGCAAAAAAACGCACCAAATCGCGGCAAAACGCGTGCGTTTTTTGCCGCGTTTTTTCGACACAGGTGCGTTTTTAGCGGCCAAAAACGCACAAACGCAACGTCAAAAAAACGCAGTGTGCGCACATAGCCTTAGAGAACACTTTCAGATTCCTGCAAGTTATTGGTGTTAATCTGGCACCTGGGGCTAATTTCCTTAATTATCTGACAAACCCTATTTGCCTGGCAGCCTAACTTTTGCACTGTCTTTGTAAAAATGGTGTGCCATTCCAAAGTGGCTCAAATACTCTGGAAGAAGGTTGGCCAGATGAAGGCCAAAGGGGTGACCCTATAAGCCATAGCAAGAGAAGTGGGTCGTTACAAGTCGGTGAATTTGAGAATATTGCCTCTTTACAACATTGCAAACTCTTTCATGTCACCCAAGAAGGCTGGTCTCCCTCGAAAGACAAATGCAAGAGAGGACAGGATCATGCGGAGAATCTCCATGGATAATTGTTTCAACACTGCAGCTGGAATTGCTCGCCAGTTTGGCACTGAACAGAGTAAGGATTTGTCTCGTCATACAGTTTCATGACATTTAAGTTGTCTCTCCAGTAAAGGAGACAAACTCTAGCACAGCGCCACCTATTGGAAGTAGCGATCCTAAAAGTCACAAGTGGATTTTCAACAATCCTTGACATTTAAGAGCATTTGGACTGAAAGCCCATTCTGCAGTGACCAAACCTCTCAAATAGCAGAAAGAATCAAAAAGCTAGACTCCCCTTTTGGTGAGGAGCATGTTGTGTGGACAGAAGAGAAGTGGTCCATAGTTCATTGTTGAGTGATGAACGCAAGTTTAATGTATTTTTGTCTGATGGGAAACATTATGTTTGTTGTAAAACTGAGGAAAGACTGAACACAAAGTGTGTTAAAAAGTCAGTGCAAGTTGGTGGAGGAAGTGTCATGGTTTGGGGAATATTTTCTGCAGCAAGACTTGGATCCCTCATACAGCTACATAGCAGAGTGAATACAAGTGTGTATCAGAACCTTCTTCAACAACACATGGTTCCTTACTTGCGTTCATCACTCAATCAGCCAGCAATTTTCATGCAGGACATTGCCGCCTGTCATCCACCAAAACTGGTAAAGCAGTTCCTTGAAACAGAAAACATTGAAACAATGAAGTGGCTAGCCCAGAGTCTTGATCTAAACCCAATAGAAAACCTCTGGAAAATCCTTGGCGACAAAGTCAAGCCAAGAAACCCACAACAGTCAAAGGATTGTGGAAGAGATTGTAAGAAGAGTGGACAAAAATCACACCATGGCAGTGTGAGAGACTAGTGATATCCTGTGGCCACAGACAGGGGCCACCATCAGGGTATTACAACAGTGACTGGTATACGGGGCCCGGGGAAGAGGGGGGCCCGGCCGAGCCTGGGGTAATTACTTGGCATTATTAAACCCCGGCTGGCCTCCCCTCTGCCGGGCCAACATGTGGCACTGTGCCTTTAAATCTTCCTGACTGACCGCTTCAGACATGGCTACGCAGCACGCTGTATGTTGTCAGGTCCTGATGCGCAGATAATCTGCGTGAAGAGGATTCTGTGCATAGTCTCTGCTCCAGACTAGGACCTGCGGAGCTCAGTGCAGGCTCTGCCCCCTCCTCCTCCTGTGCTGTGATTCATGGCTTCTCTCCTCAGAGGCTGGTGACAGTTGTCTGGATCTGCTATACTGTGCACTGAGGCGGGGTGGATGGAGGTTCTGTAGGTGTGTATGTTATAAAGAGTTGGGGGGTCTAAGCCATACCTATTATATGTTCCGGTTCATCCTCAGTCGTAATTTTTTCGTGTTCAAGGATCGCCACTTCCTACAGCTCCAGGGTACGGCTATGGGGGCTGCTTGCACACCCTCATATGCCAACCTTTTCCTGAGCCTGTGGGAAAGGGATACGGTCCTTGACACTGAGGGACATGGGGCGGTCATCTCCTGGATGCGCTACATAGATGACATCCTGTTTATTTGGCAGGGCTCCACATCGCAGCTTGACACCTTCCTTGGCCTCCTCAATCACAACAACAGGAACATCAGACTGACATGGAAGTATAGTCGAGATACAATTGATTTCCTGGACTTGTCTATTTCTGTTACGCCTGATGGTTCATTACATACTGACATTTTTCGTAAGAGCAACTCCACCAACTCCCTCCTTCATTTCTCTTCTTCACATCCCTTGCAGCTCAAGCGTTCTATCCCAGTCGGGCAGTTTCTCCGGGCTCGGAGAATTTGTTCTGATGACACTACATTTCATCGGCAGGCATCAGTTCTGTTGCGCCGATTCCGTGATCGGGGCTACAGGCCTACAGATATCACTGCGGGCTACCAACGTTCCTGTCAGACTACAAGGCAGTCTTTGCTCTCCAGAAATCGATCTCGGGGTGGTCCTGCTGATCAAACCATTCGGTTTATTACTATGTTTAACG
The DNA here is from genome assembly GCF_048569485.1 of Anomaloglossus baeobatrachus. Lineage (NCBI taxonomy): Eukaryota > Metazoa > Chordata > Amphibia > Anura > Aromobatidae > Anomaloglossus > Anomaloglossus baeobatrachus. The sequence goes on along the minus strand of NC_134355.1, from coordinate 462,523,005 downwards.
CAGAATCCCATGAGATCCGTAATGTCCTGGAGAAACACTGGTCTGTGCTACTTACCGACAGGGACCTGCGCTTGGCTCTCACCCCACATCCAGCTATCACATGGCGCAGATCTCGTAATCTCAAGGACATGTTGACTAAGAGCCATTATATCTCTCCCCGCAGTAAATTTATTTTTGATAGCCGTGGCCCTCCTTGGGGCTCTTCACCTTGCGGTACATGCTCTGCTTGTCCGTTCATTCCTAAGAAATCAGAATTTCTGAGTTCATGTGGTAGTGAGACCTTCAGAATTGTCCACTCCATTTCTTGTGGTACGGAGGCAGTTATTTACCATCTTACCTGCCCATGTGGTCTTATCTATATTGGCATGACAACACGTACTTTGCGTGTCCGTACCCAAGAACATGTGCGTGACATTAGGAATGCGGCCAAGTCTTTAGAACCCGAAAAACTAAAGACTATTCCCAAACATTTTCGGGCTTGCTATGGATGCAGTCCCCGAGGCCTCTGTGTGCGTGGAATTGACCGCGTTTACATCGGCTCTAGGGGGGGTGATGTCAAACGTAAACTCCTGCAAAAGGAGACAAGATGGATGACGGTTTTGAGTACTGTTGCTCCATTGGGCCTCAATGAGGCGGTTAGCTTTAAGTCTTTTTTGTAAACAGCGCGAATTTTATGGTGGGTCTTTTGTGTTTTTTCTTTTCTGGGTTTTAATTTTTATCCTCTTTTCTTAGGCGCCCATTTGCATCTCTGTTGCAGTTCATGATGTCATGCTTGGGACGTCGGGAGCAATTGCCTTGTGGAGTGCTGCTTCATATGGAATCCTCCCTTTCGTATCTTTATTCCGGATTGGATACAGTCTGCATGATTATTAATTCTGTGTTTGTAACAGTGTACATATCATTATTGATATCGAATATTTTTGATATGTATCCACTTTCTGTATACAAATGTGTGTATATATATATGCCGACGTCCTTACGATACGTACATGCTCCATGGCCTTTTTACTACACACCAACCTCCATTTTTTTATATATGGAAAATCCATTTTCTGTACATTTATGTGTGTTTGGACCTATGTTTCATGTGAGCATGTCTTTCATGCACACATTTTGTTTATATATCCTTCCTCTTTTTCTCTTTATCCAGAGGGCGACATACATGCATGTAACTTCTGCACCTTTGATATATTTTGACCATGACAGATTCTATCTCTCCATATGGACATATACTGTCCTCCCTGCAGCATTTGGCTGCAGCACATACCGATTTGTCCATCCCTGCACGTCTGTTGTTCACATTGCTGTGTTTACACATTCGTGCTTTACTATCAGCTCCCCATGACGTCTTTGGCTTCTCCCCCATTCTCTGCTACATGACTGATTCATCACTTGATTGGCACAGACGCGCCTCTGTCATGCGCTGCCTCCTCCCCCCTGCGGCCTGGGCCCGGGCGGGTCCCTGTGCTGAACGTGGGAATGAAGTAATTTCCTTCTCACGCTCATGACCTGGGGGCTCGGCGTGCCCTGCTGTCGGGGGGGCGTGGCAACATGACGCTGTGCGCGCCGATTTGCTAATGGGCTCCTACACTTCCCTACTTATACCCTTCACTCATCACCTATAGCCACGCCTCCTGACGAAGCCTTTGGTGAAACGCTCGTCGAGGCCCCGCCCCCACACCCGGACACATCCACCATCTCTGCTCTGACATGACGCAAGGTAATACTGATTAACTACTTATGCCCCCTTGCCATTGGGACTTTTATGGGATTCTACAGATCTCCTATATAAACTGTTTACTTTACACTGTCCCTATTTGACTTTTCACGGGCCATTTTACACTCTGTACAATCCTCCATTATATTGCTGCCTGTCAGCAGGTTTTTGCCATCTGGTGGTGTGTCCTGGTACTGCTGTGGGTTGTTTTCTGGCAGGCTGTTTCCATCTAGCCTGCCACCACTGTGTGTCCTGTATCACCTTTACATTTACATTTAATAAAATTTGTATTTCACTCTGATTATCCGTGGTCCTCTCTTTTTGTATCCCCACCTCTATTTATTGGTAATTTGGGGCTACATTATTTTAGGTTCTATACCTATTATATGGGGCTGGGGGTATCGGAGACATGTCTATTATATGGGGATGGAGGGTCTGAGACATGTATTATATGGGGCTGGGGGGGGTCTGAGACATGTCTATTATATGTGGGTGTACTAACATGCTAGGAGGGCGGACTATTCGGGGGATACAATGCCCTTACGACTAGTCGCTGGCCACATTAGCATATGAGAAAAGATCTTTAGAAATACTTTTTCTATAGAACTCTGTATGCTACTAGATGCAGGGATGGTTTGGCATGGATTAGCAATATGCACTCAGAATTGCTTGAACAAACAATACCATAACACACGAGAAATCTCGTGCCATAATTAGCATATGGAGAAAGCCATATACAGAAATATAATGTAACAAGTGAAGAAGAGTCTGTATAAAGGCTTTGTAGTTGAAAAAGAGTATATAAATTTTATTAAGTAGAAAATACATAAGGCAAAAAAGATGGGTAAAACATGTAGAGACAGGTGATGAATACCACCAGATGGCGCCCTGACAGCACACTGGTACATGTACAGATACTGCAGAGCAGTCAGTGAACAAAGAGACCAAAATAATGAATGATCATATAGCAATCAATCAGCATAGTATTAAAACCCACTGACTGCTAGACATTACCTGTGCCAAAGTTGTAGTATAATGCCACCAATTTTCTTGCAAGTGTAACTAATAGCACAGGATGTCTGATCACACAAAGCTGACGTACCTGAAGTGTGATGTGAGGGTGAGGAGCCCCGACCTATAGGTTTCGGTGTTATAACTAGGAGGTGTGCCCACCGCGTCATACAGGGGAGTGTATGCGTGCCATACGGTCCACCTATAGAGGCCCTCAGATGTGCACCCGCGCCATAGCAACCAAGTACACAACAGCAAAACCATTCCTCCCTATAATCGGCAGAGGCCACGCATACACTCCCCTGTATGACGCGGTGGGCACACCTCCTAGTTGATGACGCGATGCCCATATCTTTACACTTCCGGTATCGCGTCATTCATGGGGGCGGAGTCTAACTCTGCATTCCGGGCCACTCACCAATGGTAGACACTGTTGCAGTGCAATTTGGAGGGTTAGTGTATAATGGGACGTGTGATTGGTCTGGACTGACATGGCTTTGGATTGGATGTGTTTTATTTATAAGGACGCTCTTTTTACTCTGAGACCATCCTCGGAAGAAGGATTATAACACCGAAACCTATAGGTCGGGGCTCCTCACCCTCACATCACACTTCAGGTACGTCAGCTTTGTGTGATCAGACATCCTGTGCTATTAGTTACCCTTGCAAGAAAATTGGTGGCATTATACTACAACTTTGGCACAGGTAATGTCTAGCAGTCAGTGGGTTTTAATACTATGCTGATTGATTGCTATATGATCATTCATTATTTTGGTCTCTTTGTTCACTGACTGCTCTGCAGTAGCTGTACATGTACCCGTGTGCTGTGAGGGCGCCATCTGGTGGTATTCATCACCTGTCTCTACATGTTTTAACCATCTTTTTTGCCTTATGTATTTTCTACTTAATAAAATTTATATACTCTTTTTCAACTACAAAGCCTTTGTACAGACTCTTCTTCACTTGTTACTCAGAATTGCTTGTAGTTCTGGAAGCATATTGCACCTGAAAGGTTCCCTTTAAGTGCTGGGGTCATATTACCCTGTGTACACTGTGTTGCACTGTATACTAGGGCCATATTACCCGGTGTGCTGTGTTGAACTGTATACTGGGGACATATTACCCTGTGTGTTGCACTGTATACTGGGGACATATTACTCTGTGTTGTGTGTGCTGCACTATATACTGTGGATATATTACCCTTTGTAATTTGTGTTCCACTGTCTACTGAGGATATATTACACGGTGTACTATGCTGCACTGTATACTGGGGATATATTACCCTGTGAACTGTGTGTTGCACTGTATACTAGGGACATATTACCCTGTGTACTGTGTGCTGCACTGTATACTGGGTCCCTTTACACATCCATATATAAAGAAGTGTGGTTCTTTCTGTTTTGATTGTGTTTATTTTTATACCCATTCTTTTGTACATTATTAAAACTGTGTTTTCAGTGTGACATCAATGTTTTTTCGCGTAGCACGCGGACTGTACACTTCTGTCATCCATGTGCTGTTTCTGTTTTTCAAGGATCCAATAGATTTGTATCAGCCTTTGTCATTCGTTCTCCCACAAAAACCCGGTCTTGTGGGCAGCTGCATCTGACAAAAAATCCTCGAATACAATACATCCCGAAAACAAGGACTTGGGAAGCAGGCCTTATACTCTGAGGGGCATTATGATCAATTCCTCCTGGTACACTCTGTGCTCCTGTGATCTCTGGGCAGGGGTGTTAATGTATACTGTGTAAGAGGAGTAGTAAGCTTGGTTCTGTTCCCATATCTTTGTAGTAAGCGCAGTTCTGTTCTCATAGCTCTGTAGTAAGCTCGGTTCTGCTCCCACATCTCTGTAGTAACTTAGTTCTGATCTCCTATCTCTGTCGTAAGCTCAGTTCTGATCTCGAATCTCTGTAGTAAGCTCGGTTCTGCTCCTATATCTCTGTAGTAAGCTCTGTTTGGCTCTCATATCTGTAGTAAGCTCTGTTCTGATCTATTATCTCGGTAGTAAGCTCGGTTATGATCTTGTATCTCTGTAGTAAGCTTGGTTTTGATTTCGTATCTTTGTAGTAAGCTCGGTTCTGATTCATAGCTCT